>NC_056739.1:301510739-301558239 GCF_019279795.1 Protopterus annectens
CATGGATTAAGCCCTAATTGCATATATAATATATTAATTTATTGCACACTTAGTGTAGCAGAATACCTAAAGGATATTTAGTTTTCTTACTGAAGTTTTATTTTATAGGTAGAGGAATACATGTTACTAAGATGTCTGCTTACTGGTAAAGTTATACTTGATAAGAATTTACCTCCCATGAAAAGGTATGATGCACTATTTCAGATAGGATCAACTGGACAATGTCACTAACTGTATTGACACTTTACTCACTCAACGAGAACTTGCCAAATGTGCCGTGTTGAAGGTAACTAACCCAAGTACACCTGAGGCAGACAGACTCGCTCTGTCTGACAGCAGGGTGGATGCACAGAAAAATGCTGTTTAAGATATGTTTGTTCACATACTGGATACAGCTAGAGACTGCCTGGACAAAGCCACAGCAAGAATGAAACAAAGGTGGCTCCTCCTTTACGTGCAAGCTGTTAGGGGGACATGGTCAGCAGTGAAATGCTGAGTGATCCTTAAGGCAGAATCAGTAATTATTTACGCAGACACAATTTTGATTGTAGCCGCGTAAATGACAAGCACCAGTGTTTGTCCATTTGGAGCAAAGGACTGCTATAAAAATGCATAACAGTTCTTTACTCAACCCGAAGACTATATTTTAAACATGAATGACAGTCAGTGAGCTGTAACACAGAGCTTTTAAAGCCCTTTGCTACAGTATAGCAAAATTGTTTGATAGAGCAAAGAGCTATTTTGCCCACAGACTCATCTCATGGCCAGAAATTCATCTGTCATTCAGCTTTCATGGGCAGCCACTCTCATTTAGACTCAGCTGTATGTTTGGGCAAGATGTGGCCACCGTGTAGAGAGATGGAATGAAGCTACTAGATGTCACCCACATGATCAAGTTCAAGTAAATGCAGCTGCCATGTGTAAGGAGTGGGAGGATGTGGGACTATAGCTGTTAGGATTTGAATGATTTAAAATTAGGCTTAGAAATGCTATACTGTCTAGGAAATAAGAGTTGGATTGTATTGTAGTTTCAAGTGGTGAGTTACTGGGAGAGGAGTTTGGGTTGACTTTTTGGTCAGGATGCAAGATTTCATCAATGGCTGTCCAGAATTTTTTAGGGTTGTGTTTACCGTTGTTCTGAAAAGTATTAGAATATAGTATTTTATTCATTATTTTGCTTTAGTGCAATTGTGAAACACACTGAATTTTTCAAGATACTGTGGTTCTTTATATTTTTAACCAACAAACAAGTCCTCCTGCACGAAAGCAATTGCACGGCTCCAAAGACAGGTACATCCAAAAAACAATGATCCAGCAAACTGTGACCTGAAAGAAGTTTATTAATTAAAGCAGCATAAAAACAAGTAACCAGACCGGTTCCGGCTGGTAAGAAACACAGCCTTTCATCAGTGTAAAGATAAAAAAATCAAATGCTACTGTTTAAATACATGCATCAACAGCTTCATTGGTTCATTTTAGAATTGCTCATTAAGACCAGGTGGAAATAATCCACCTAGCTTTACAATCCATTTTTTCTCTTTTGAGTCTAGAATGGAATGCCAACCTGTTTTGTTTAATTTATTACTTACCACGTCAATAATCATAAATGTAAATTTGGCTGATTTGTGTAACATGCAATGTTTATATAATGCATTTTTGGATTTTTTGTTCTTGATATTACTTACATGCCCAGAGATTCTCAGCCTGAGAGGACAAGATGTTTGGCCAATATAAAAAGATCCACAAGTGCATGTGGCTAAATATACAAGCCAGTCACTGCTGCAATTGGCAAAAAATTTTATGTCATACACCATGCCACAGTTTTTGCTCGTAAACTGTTTGGACTTGGATATTTTATCACAGTTTACACTAATGAAGGCTGTGTTTCTTACCAGCCGAAACCGGTCTGGTTACTTGTTTTTATACTGCTTTAATTAATAAACTTCTTTCAGGTCAAAGTTTGCTGGCACATTGTTTTTTTGGATGTTCCTTGTCTTTGGAGATGTGCAATTGCTTTCGTGCAGGAGGACTTGTTTGGTGGTTACACTTGTATCTATATCCTGCTGGGGGCCTGTGAACCTGACGCTGGCTGCATGATCACATCTGCAGCTACCTAATATGCTTTTTAACTTTTTTTGATTCAGTTATAGTGCTTTCTGATCTGTTTTGGACACATTTGGAGATCTGGAGATTCATCCTTTACACGTCTGAATCATATTACGGATGTATGTTGGATTTGTGTCTTTTCCGATCCTACACATTCGAGGCGGCTTGGCGTAACGTTAAAATGCACATGCGGCTTTCCTTCTTTGCCAGCGTTGATATTCAACTATTTTAACATTTAGCAGATACTGTTTTTGTTTTGAGTGGAACAATTTTTCTGTTTTGGACTTTCAAACCATCCACAATCCACAGCTCAAGTGTTGGCTTTTCATTTTTTGCTACACTGAGCTGGCATTGTTTTTCTTTGTCGTTTTTTGGCTGTAGGATATGGTGGATTTACCTTTTGGGTGGTATACTTTTTAAGTGCCACATTGGGACATATTTTCCAAAATGGGAGTGGATGCATATGTATTTTGGGAAAGCAACTATCATGTTTTTGTTGAAGGAGGTCATTGAACATCAGAAGGACTAGCGGTGGCATAATAATACCAATTGGATCATCTGGCTGCTTTTTCAAACCGATCGCAAAGTCATTGAACATTGCCTGATTGTATGGACATAACTACATGTTTTGTTCTGATATTTTTTTATTAGTATGTTTGGCCATTTATGTCAGTACTGTGTATGCCTATTAGCTTATTGATGGGATTCATCCATTTATAAGATGTTATATTCTTTGGGGCAATAATGAAACTATTTATAAGCTTTAACCAGATATTCCAAGGTTCGCTTTTTGGTCTTGGTGTAACAATTTGATTTGGTGATATTGCATTACCAGGGTTACACTTTTCTGTTTATAACTAGTTTTGGGAATAATGCATATTATGTTCATGGCAATGGTATATGTGTAATAATGCAAATATAAATGGTGGGAAGTTTTATAATACCCTTAATCAGTGGACAGTATCTTGCAGGTTATTAAGTCTTTGGGTTTGTACTGATTGGACTCAACCATATTGTTTATCTACACTTTATGATCCCAGTGTACCTTATTTCCTTATTTGGATGGCAATATATGGTATACATTTTCTGGACCAATTGGGTCAATTATATAAAATTTTTTGGGCATTTCCTGTTTATATATTGGCCTGACACTGAATGGGCTTATAATCATAGTCAAGCAGCTTCATTTATGACCTTCAGGATCGATTAGTTTCATATCCCAGTTTCTAATCCAGGTGACAGGGCTCTTGAACTGATCAGTCAGACTATCAGGGCAGTAACCCATTTAGCAATACCAATAAGCAAGTTAGATTTACACAAAGCCAATCCAGAACTCCTAAAAGAAGGCCTAGATCTATTCTCAAAAAACGGGTAGTAGATAATGGATCATCTACCAATGATCTATCTTCTTGTACGGAGAGTGATATGCAAGCAAGGAATATCCCCAAATCACAATTCATATGAATGAGGCACATTTGTTCTCAAGAACCCACTTTTCAAGAACACAGACAGGATTTGACTAGGAGATTCAGGTCAAGGGGATATACCGTATGGGACATGTTCTGTGGGCCAGCAACTGGGCAAATACATTGAACAGGGAGGATTTGTTGACTTATAAATCATGGGATGAACATAACCCACAACCCATTAGATTTGTCACCACATATGCAAGGAATTCAGATGTACTTATTAATAGCATACACAGACATTTGAACATATTACAGTATGATCAGGAGTTATTGAATATGTTGCCAGATAGGTGTCTGTTTTCATTTCGTAAAGGGGAAAATTTGGCGTCCTGTTTCAGTCATTACAAACATTCCCATGACAAAAGCTGGTCTCAAGTGACACAAACTACCCTTACAGGTGAACTTTTGATTGGATGTTTATATATTGGCATGACACTGAATGGGCTTATAATCATAGTCAAGCAGCTTCATTTATGACCTTCAGGATTGATTAGTTTCATATCCCAGTTTCTAATCCAGGTGACAGGGCTCTTGAACTGTTCCAATTTTATGTGGTTGTCATTTATACTTTTTTTCAGTTATTTTTGGTTCCTATTTATATGAGAATCATTTATATGGGTCCAGCATATAAGGATCTAGAGTTTTTCCATTTTAAGTTAAACTTCAACAGATTACTTATTGTAAATTCATAGTTTAACCATGTATACAGTCTCTGGACACATTGCACAGTTTTGTGCTGATAATAAGTTGTCATGGTATTTTTATCATAGTTGGCATTATTTTTGCTGCTGGTGAATTCCCTCTGACTATCTGGGCCAATATATTTTGTTTTGGTACTTGCTATAGTGGGGTCTGCTGATGCCGTTGATAAGAATTGTGCAATTGTTGATTTTCCTTTGTCAGCTTTCAAACCATTATCAGTATTTGGAAAATGATGGCCAAGGATTTTGTTTTCAATATTTCAAATAATGGTGCAAGGTCTTCAGTCACCAGTATATGAATAGTGGAGCGTAGCTTCAACTTTATTTTGCCAGATTTTGGCCCTGATTTTGGCTATTATTGCTCCTGTTTGGTGTGTGAATGGACTGAATATGGCCTGCTGATATTGATGTAGCATTGCTAGGTTTGTGGTAAGTGCTATCATTGCCAATATCTATTTATATATATATATGTCTTTTGAAGTACAACATTATTAGGAAGTGGATTACTGTTTGATCTTGATCTGTTATTTTTAAAGGGTCATAAACCTTGCATTGTATCAATTGCAAGTCTACAGCATGGATCTAATCAGTTTGATATCTGGTTTGTCAGCTGACAGAGAGGATCTTGGGGTATTTGGTTTAGGCACAACTACTGATAATGGTAGCATCAGTGTATACCTGAGTCCCGAGTCCATTTGCGGTCTGGCTTTTGATCAATTGCACAAGCATTTGAGGTCATTGAGGTCCAATGTATGGCATTCCAAGCTCTTCAAGGCTTATATGGCCAAAGGTATAACACACAGAGGGCTTAGGATTAGAATACTGCCTCATGGCAGTGAAGCAGATGAGGAACTCAGTAGTCAGTGGGGAGCCATCCAGCAGCAAGCTACTATGTCTTTTGTTGAGGCTCTGGCCAAGTACCATGACAGAGTGGTTGATCGTGAGATCAGTGAGGTCACAAAACTGTGTAGTCAGGTGCAGAAATTTGAAGGAGAATCCTTCTTCACCAGACACTTGAATAAGGTGGCTACTGATTTAAGTAATCTTGAAGAGCAACTCAAATCCAGAAAAATCAAAAAATTCCAACATGATCAGTCAGACTATCAGGGCAGTAACCCATTTAGCAATACCAATAAGCAAGTTAGATTTACACAAAGCCAATCCAGAACTCCTAAAAGAAGGCCTAGATCTATTCTCAAAAAACGGGCAGTAGATAATGGATCATCCACCAATGATCTATCTTCTTGTACGGAGAGTGATATGCAAGCAAGGAATATCCCCAAATCACAATTCATATGAATGAGGCACATTTGTTCTCAAGAACCCACTTTTCAAGAACACAGTCAGGATTTGACTAGGAGATTCAGGTCAAGGGGATACCGTATGGGACATGTTCTGTGGGCCAGCAACTGGGCAAATACATTGAACTTATCCGATTTCAGTTTGTCAACAACTCATATGTCCATTCTGAATAAAGGGCTAACTTTTATTCCTGGTTTTGTGGTTTCTGAGGATTTTTTGGCACAGGATGGTATGTCTTTTTGTAGAATATTCAATCTTAAGTTGCAGTTTGGTGATACGGATGGTAATATTGATTATGATACGTTTACATATCATGAATCACGATATCTTCCCCATATGCATCCCATAGTGCACCAGTTTCAGAGCAGTATTCTCAAAGATCTGCACTATCGAAGCTCTGATATTTCATTCAAACCCAATAATTTGTCTCTGGCTGAAAAGGATCCACTTGTGGAGTTACAGAATAATAAGGATATTGTCATCATATCTGTTGATAAGGGTGGGGCAGTAGTAGTAATGAGTTGGTCTGAATATGATAATGAGGCTAAAAAAACAGCTTCTTGATAAGACGCTATTATTCAGTAATGCCTATCAACCCTACCTTCAGATTCAAGAAGCAAATAGATGACTATTTAACAACTGCTAGGGACGAAGGTATTATCACTGACAGGGTGATGCAGCAACTCATGATTCGGCTAATCAATAAATCTATTTTTTACCTAAAATACACAAAGATCCTGTTCATCCACCCGGCAGACCAATTGTTTCAGGAAAAGGATAAATAACGGAACCTTTGTCTATTTTTCTTACCAAGTATCTGAAGCCTTTGCTACCCAGGTATATCGCCTCGCTCACAAGACACTACAGAATTCCTAAAAATTATTTCTGAAACTCAGTTGGAACCAGGATGGCTTATGTGCACACTTGATGTTAGTGCTAACATCCCTCATCAGGTTGGTCTGGAAGTCATTGGCTATTGGTTACAGGTGGCTGGTTTATATCAGTCTGAATTCAACATCTTTCTTGTAGGTCTTGAAGAACATGTCCTAACTAATAATGTCTTCTTTTACCAGGACACTTGCTATTGGCAAACCAAGGGTACAGCTATGGGGGCATCCTTTGCCCCCATTTATGCTGACATATTTATGGCATTTATTGAGGAACAAATCATTTATGACAGCAGCCACAATATTTTCCTGGATGAAATTGACATTTGGAGACGCTATTTGGATGATTGCTGGATGGTATGGAGGGCAGATGTGGATTACTTGTTGGAATTCATATCTTATTTGAATGACAACAAATGAGGCCTACATTTTAAAGTTAACTATCATGTAGATACTATCACCTTCCTTGATGTGTTGATCAATAGATTACCTGATCATACTTTAAGTACGCAGGTCTTTAGGAAGTATCCTCAATTCAACACTGTCAGTACAACATTATTAGGAAGTGGATTACTGTTTGATCTTGATCTGTTATTTTTAAAGGGTCATAAACCTTGCATTGTATCGACTACTGATAATGGTAGCATCAGTGTATACCTGGGTCTTTTGATCAATTGCACAAGCATTTGAGCCATCCAGCAGCAAGCTACTATGTCTTTTCTTGAAGAGCAACTCAAATCCAGAAAAATCAAAAATTCCAACATGATCAGTCAGACTATCAGGCATTTAGCAATACCAATAAGCAAGTTAGATTTACACAAAGCCAATCCAGAACTCCTAAAAGAAGGCCTAGATCTATTCTCAAAAAAGATAATGGATCATCTACCATGCATCCAGCTTTCATCCTCCTAATATAGCAAGGAATATCCCCAAATCACAATTCATATGAATGAGGCACATTTGTTCTCAAGAACCCACTTTTCAAGAACACAGACAGGATTTGACTAGGAGATTCAGGTCAAGGGGATACCGTATGGGACATGTTCTGTGGGCCAGCAACTGGGCAAATACATTGAACAGGGAGGATTTGTTGACTTATAAATCATGGGATGAACATAACCCACAACCCATTAGATTTGTCACCACATATGCAAGGAATTCAGATGTACTTATTAATAGCATACACAGACATTTGAACATATTACAGTATGATCAGGAGTTATCGAATATGTTGCCAGATAGGTGTCTGTTTTCATTTCATAAAGGGGAAAATTTGGCGTCCTGTTTCAGTCATTACAAACATTCCCATGACAAAAGCTGGTCTCAAGTGACACAAACTACCCTTACAGGTGAACTTTTGATTGGATGTTTCCCATGTGGCCATTGCACAATCTGTGATAAAATATCCAAGTCCAAACAGTTTACGAGCAAAAACTGTGGCATGGTGTATGACATAAAATTTTTTGCCAGTTGCAGCAGTGACTGGGTTGTATATTTAGCCACATGCACTTGCGGATCTTTCTATATTGGCCAAACATCTCATCCTCTCAGGCTGAGAATCTCTGAGCATGTAAGTAATATCAAGAACAAAAAATCCAACAATGCATTATATAAACATTGTATGTTACACAAATAAGCCAAATTTACATTTATAATTATTGACGTGGTAAAGGGTAATAAATTAAACAAAACAGGTTGGCATTCCATTCTAGACTCTAAAGAGAAAAAATGGATTGTAAATCTAGGTGGATTATTTCCACCTGGTCTTAATGAGCAATTCTAAAATGAACCAATGAAGGTGTTGATGCATGTATTTAAACAGTAGCATTTGATTTTTTTATGTTTACACTGATGAAGGCTGTGTTTCTTACCAGCCGAATCTGGTCTGGTTACTTGTTTTTATGCTGCTTTAATTAATAAACTTCTTTCAGGTCACGGATTGCTGGATCGTTGTTTTTTTGGATGTATCTTTATATTTATGCCATTCTTTTTTCTCTATCCAGCATTAGAAAAATTACTATTTTTGGATAGACAAATTACATTATTTGTTTTTAGTATCTTCCTTCTAGGAGTTGTGAGACTAGAAAAGTTGTACTGAATTCATTTAAAGCCTCGTTTAAAGGGAAAATTTTTTATGAAGTTCTAGTTAATAGATGATATTATAGTAATGAACATTTCTGGGTTAAACTTGGAAAGGCCACGTTTCATAAACTTGTTGTTTAAGTGAACCCATACAGACTGGGAGATGATCACTGAGACAGTCAACATTGTACCTGTGGTGATGCATTTGCTAGGGTTTAAAACTAGGTTCCAGTCTAATAGGGAATTTGATGTCTTGCTCTAAAGTGAGGATATTAATTAAGTTAATGCTAAAAATAGGGGAGTTAGAGTTTACATCCAACCAATTGACATTCACATCACCTAGCAGTATTTTTCTTGTGGAATTATTATGGATATCCAGTGTAGGATATTTTCCAGTATAGCTGTATTGCCACCAGGTGGGATGTAAAGGACATTAGTATATATATATATATATATATATATATATATATATATATATATATATATATATATATATGTATATTTGTTTATGATTGTTTAATTTCAGGAAAGTAATAAACAGCTCTTATTTTTTGTTTTGGTTTATTGTCAGGGTAAATGTAGTTATTGGGAAATAAAGCAATATCACCACCTTTCCTATTTATACTGTCATTGCAGGTGATGATATAGCTTGGAGGAGTAATTTCAGTGTAATTTCTGTTGGGTTTAAGGCAAGTTTCAGTTGCAATGAGAACAGCAAGCTTATGTTGAATAATCTAGGTATGTAATTCAGCAGTTTTATTTCTTATGTTTTAACATTTATGACAGCAAATGTTAGATTACTGGGGTTTGGGGCTGAGGGAGTAGGGGTAGATCAGTGTTTGGAACAAAACTGTTTGATGTTCATGGTGACAGGTGGGGCCAGGATTAGGGTGAATGTCTCCTCCTAGAAGATTTTAGTATATTGGTAATTTATCGATACTTGTTTTTTGGAGAGTATTTTTCTGTTTAATTTTCTTTTGGTTTTAGTGGAAAAAGAGCTGGTCTATATTCAGAGTAAAGCTGAAAGGCTATGTGTGCAGTGTGTGGAGAGGAAGTATGGACAGTTAAACATTTTAACTATTATTATTTTAATACATTTATGTTCTTATTCATTATTATTCCAGTATATATTTTTAGCTAAAAATAGCTAAAAATTCTAACAATCTCTTACATATGATTTAACTTTAAAACTGCATATGATTAAACTTTAAAACTCAATTTTAGGAAATCCAACATTAAAAAAAATATATTTCTGTATTATAGAATGGAAACTGATGAAACATGAAAAACATGCATGCTAATTGGCTAATACAACCAACGTGCTTATTGTAAATCCAACATACTATATAAAATAAGTTTGTCCAATAACATATCATGGAGAGGTGGTTTCAAGTTAAAAAATGCAAAACATCATCTACAAAATAATAAACTAGTTTAAGAAACACCTTGCCCGAATGCATGATAAATGCTACAATCCCTCTCCTAACCAAATAATGATGATTTGAAGGCAGAATAGCAGCCAACAGTCTCAGAAATAACCCTATAAAAACATCTTACCTGCATATTCCGTACACACCACAACTCCTGCCCTTACTACACTATGGGTATTTCAAGTAAGAAAATGATAAAGATCCTGAATTAAATAAAAAATGTTTAAACACATTACCTACATGCAAAAGACACAGTACAACTGCTTTCCTTGCAAAAATACTTGCGATTGCACGTACATATACATTTTACTTAAAAAGGCAACTCTAACAGTCCAAAACTTAACTGTAAATGCAAAAAAAAAAAAAAAAGTTACAAAATTAAAACAGTAAGACAAAACATTAACACCCACCCAGCAATGCAAAACTTCCCTCTACCTGTGACTAAAAACCTGCAGGAACATAAGTGTTCACAAACTATAGTCTCAATAAATTACCATAAAAGGAACAAGCACCTTGCAGTGTAAACCTGTAGCCCGACTACATTTATTTATTTTCATTTATTTATTACAGTTTGATGACTGGGGGATAGTCCACTGGGCCTGGAAGAGCCTGTTTTCAGTGGAGGCCTGCGGAGAAAAGCTCCACAAGATATAGATAATCTTACAAAAGTTATACAAAAGTAAATAAAGTTGGAGAACAGTGAGTACAGAGATAAAAAAAAGACATAACATTGCTAATCCTAAATAATGATTTACAAAGTGAGATTCATGTAGTATAAACATATTAAAAGTACAGGCATTTCAGATGGAAAAAACATGTAAGCAAAAGATTTCTGTACAGATAAAAAAACAAGCCCTCTTTGAGTTTGAAATATGAGGAGAGGACAGAGAAAAGAAGGTGAGATGGGAGAGGTAAAGGGTGGTATATAGTGGAGAAAGGGAGTGGGTTGGGGGAGTTTATGAGGTATAGGGTAGGAGAGGACGTAGAGGCGAAAGGCAAGGGCACAGTGAATAGAAGACTGACGTAAATAGTCTATGGGAGATGGTATTAAAGAGTTTATGTGGCAGGGGTACAGGAACATTCCCACTTTGAAAGGAGGTGAGTTTGGAGAAGAGTTTTGAAGTGTGAGTGGCTCTGAGTATTTCAAAGGGTGGTAAGGAGAGAATTCCAGAGTTTAGCTAGGGAGCAGGATAATAGTAGGTGGCTAGGGGGTTGACAGGCTTATATATGTTTAGATGAGTGTGGTTTTCTGATCTTAGAGAGCGGGTGGGAATGTAGGGGTTAAATAGGTGGACAGAGAAGGACAACTACAAGGTTTGAATATGAGCTTGCGAGCAGTAGTAAGTCGAAGGAGTTTGAGGTAGTTAGGAAGTTCAAGCCATTTCGGAGAGTGGAGAGAGAGACAGCGATGTGATGAGTTTCTGGAGTTGGTGGCAAATTTGGAGATTTTATTGTAACAGGCTTCGAAGTTAGCCTGTAAACCTATCAGTAGATTAGTGAATAGGAGGATGCCATACATAAGAGAGGGAAGAAGGTAAATGGAGGTAAGGGGATGTCTCTTGGAGAGGGTAAGGTAACGATTGTGTCTATACAGGAGACCTAGTTTTTGGTGAGTTTTTTTTATATTAGTTTTTATTTGGATGTCGAATTTTAGATTTTCATCAATTATGACACCAAGCAGTTTGGTATGTGATTCTATTTCTATGGGGCAGTTGTTCTGAGGAGTCACTGTAAAAGTATTTTGTCTATATTTGCGTTTTTTAGATTTTTTAGATTTTTTAGATGGGGAGAAGATCATTAACTGTGTTTTATTGGCATTTAAGGTGAAGCATTTAAAAATACATATATAAAAGCTACTTCCCTGCATTTAATAAGTACAAAAATTACTTTCCTGCAATTTAAAAGATGAAAAAACACTACTGATAGCACATTAATAAGCAGGCTAACCTGTTTCATTATGTCTCTGAGCCTTCTTATATCAAAAACAATGTAAACAGAGAAAGAAAAACTGCCAAAACCACATACTACAGAAACTAAAAAAAAGTAAAGTTCGACCTAATAACTGACAGTGAAGTAGAAGAAATATTTGGCAAGAAACAAAAAGTATACCATCTACAAGCAAGCAAGTTCTACAACTTCAAGAACACGAAGTACTGCAACTTAACAACTCCCACAGAAACAGGAACAACATGACAACTCGTATACTTCAGAAAGGTAAAAAAAAACTTTCAAAGCAATACAACACAAACACCTAAGAAAAGACATGCAGAAAAAACACCTGAAGAAATACAAATACTACCTAAAAGAAGCAAGTACAAGAAAACAAGCAAACTGGGCTATAAATATATTTCAAAACTGGCAAAAACAAAAAAGTACAGTATAGACTTGCACACTATTATACCAGAAAACTTAAACACAATATTTAGAGAATTCTACGCCACAGTACGAAACACAAAAGGAAAAGAAAATGTAATAAGTGCATTTGTATCCGTACGCGCAGGACTAAACAGATATCTAAATAATCCACTATTAAATAAAAAAATAGAAAGATGAACATAATTACAGATATACATCTAACAAATGCAAACAATGCATTTAAATGAGTAATTAAAAATTGCAGAAAACAAGGAAAAGATACAGCAGAATACCACCACCCACTAACAATACAAGAAATAACACAACTGAGAAACAGCGAAGTTGTTGTGTCTTTCGGCTTTTCCCGGTTAGGGGACGCCACAGCGGAACTCCGGTCTGCTAATGATTGGCAGTCAATATTTACGTGCCGAGTTGCCGGCCCTGATGCACAACCTTTAACGAAGGTACGCCCATGCATGCATGAAACAGCCAAGTACTTTTCCCAAACACAACAGATGGGACTCGTCAGAAAAGTCTGGTTTGATATACAACTACACTTTGCAAGACATGGAAATGGACAACAATACCTCACACAAGGCAGTTTTACAATAAAGAAAGATGAAGATGTTACAGAATATGTAACAAAAAATTTTAACAAACATACAAAAAAACACACAGAACATGACAATGTCTCAAAACGTTTACTAAGAGGATTCATGTTTGAAAACCCCACAGACCCATTATATCCTGTAAAAAGTTTCAAAAACTACCTTCAAAAAATGCCACCGAATACAAAAGCACCTTTTCTGCACCCAAAAAAGGCATGTACTAGACAAAATGGAAACTTGGTACTCAACACAACCTATGGGAATTGATTATCTTTCAAAAATGTTACCAGAAAGTTTCAAACTGGAAAATCTATCAATGAGGTATAGAAAACCACTCCTTAAGTGCAACAGCAGTAATGTTACTTTCACAATCAGGAATGGAAGAACGACAAATAATGACAGTTGCAGGACATACAAGTGAAATATCACTATGCTTCTATTACCAACCATCACAAGATGAATACAAAACATGGGTAAAAGTAATCTCTGGAACATGGCAACAAACACCAAAAAATCCATTAAATGAAGATATCAGTAGTACAACAGATGGCAGTCCAAGAATAAAAACAATGAAACTCCATACCACAGAAACTCCAAACTTTGAAAATCAGAAAACTGCCAATTCAACCAAAAAACAATATTCCGAGGAACAATAAACATCTATGACATACAAACCCAACAAAATAAGTAAATTTATGCTTATATATAACCTAAACCTTAAAAATATATATAAAACTAACTATAAACTCAATATTTCAGTACAGGTACTACACTAACAAGAACTCAACCCAACATCTGAACAAAGACAACAATCAGAAGCAATATAGAAACATAAAAGAAACTACAACAGCAAGACATAACAAAAGCTTTAAAAACTATATTTATACAATTATCTTCTTACATCTCTTGAAAAATGAATAATAACCTGTATTTAAATTAAAAGAGAAATAAAATAAAGAATAAACATGAAGTAAAAATCTCTGACTATTTTATCTCACAAAAAGTAGAACAACACAAAATAAAGCAAACAAAAACCTAAATAACACAAACTGCCCAAAAGCATGACAACCATTATTATTAACCATTATCCAGCATTACCCATACCCAGTCATGGGTTATTGCCATATTAATATATGCCATGTGGAGAATGTCAAATATTTCAAGGTGTACAGCCTGATAAGCTTGATTAATTATATATCTCCAGATATGTAATGTTCTGTTGTAAAAGTAATTTCATTTTAATTCATAATTGTAAGTTTCCATAATTACCAAATATCCCCACTTATCTGTATCATAACTCGTTGTACAGTTTATTCAATGATTATCTTTCTTTATAGGTTAAATTACAAAATTCATTCGTATGGGCTTTTGAAAGAATTTTACTGAATTCCTCTATGCAGATACTTTCATTACATTCAGTGCAGGACAAAGTGGTGGAATATTCAAACCCCTTTTTTTCTTAAAAACATTTCCCTGCTTTAGGTAATGCTAAATCATCCAGTAAATAATGTAGGTATAGCTTCTACTTTAAAATCACATGAAAACTGTTGACTAAATCGGCTTTTTATGTAGTGGTACAAGCAAAGGAACTTTCTATAATAAGGTAATTTCAGTTTTTGTAAAATTGTGTACTATAGTTTGAAACAATCTGTACAAAATCTTCATTAGTACCATTAATATCTACATGATTGTGGCATGATTTGAATAAAAATTCTTATTACTTTGTTCAGCTTGTTTAACTTGACTGTATTTGTACTGTCATCCTTAAAACTGAATCTGTCACTATCAGTCACTGTGAAAATAGTTCATAAAAAGTATTGCTGTCAACATTCCATATGATGAGTTAGATGAAAACCTCTCCTTTATTTCCTATTAGTTCCCTTCTACTTGTTGTTCCTTAAAATTTAAATTAAATTTGCCAACTTTACTAATGCACTTTAAATTACCTCATCTGCCACTGGAACTTGCCTTTAGCCTTTCTCTTAAATGTTGTGCATTATGCAAACTAGGAGCATTACTATGTCACTATTACTTACAAAAGATTTTTGTGCTGATAAAATATGGTCTAAATAAGTTGGCACATCTTTTTTTATGCTTTGTTCTTCCTACAATATCATCTTGTTAGTCTGCTGTTCTTTTTACTGTCTGCAGGTTAAACACTTCCTCTCTTGCTGGTAAGCTAAAATCCTGCTACAGACCTTGTTGAGAGCGCATATGAAATTTTTAACCACTTGTGGCAATCTAAACAGCTCTCTACTCTTTTGTTCTCTTAAATTTGTCTTCAGACTCCATCTGTACCTCCTGGCCCTCTGATTAGAAACATTGTCATCATTAATGTCCTTGGATAAATCATATCCACTGTTTACTCATTTAAGTCTGTTAAATATTCTAATTTTACAAGCCTTCTCATCTTTTTCAAAATATAGTTACACACTTTGATAGTCACATTTTATAAGATGAAAACAAGAAATCTTCCTGATTTTATCACATACAAGTTTTATTTCACTTTATAAATCATTAACATGTCATATCTCACCATAATTACCATTAACTTACAAATGACTATGTAACAAAAAAAAAAAACTCAGCAGATCACAATAAACTGCACAATTCTTTATGATTCAAATAGAAATCATATTAAATTACTGCCTTTTAGGGCCTCTTTTAACTTTAATACTCACTTCTAAAAACATTTCCCACACCAGAGTATTTTACTTGAGAAATATTTTTCATTTTCATAAATGGTTTATTTTAATGTGAGAATGTTACCTTTCACAGTAAAGTCCTTTACATGGTCAGTGAAAAGTGATGTAGGTATAGCCACAAGCATCAATGGTTCCTATTCCATGAAAATAAAAATTTAATTTTTATTATTACTTCCAAAGCTGGATGTTTTGTTGTTTGGTTCCACTATTGCATACGTTTTATTAACAGAAATGGAAGATCATCTGTTGTCCTTATCATTAGAACACAGAGCAACCATATACTTGTGTAGAATGTTTAAAGCCCTACAACATTCACTCAGTAAACTGTATAGAGTAAACTGGCAACATATGATGCACTGCAAGAAATATGGAAAATTCATGTTCAGTGCTCAGTAATTCAGAGTCAAAAAGTAAAACTAACACCAATCTACCTGGTTTATGTCTTGGAAAACAAGAAAACAAAAATATAAAACATGCACAGAAGCCCAGATATTTAAACCAGAACAAATTAATTTTAATTTAGCATTTTCATCTTTAATTAACAAATGTATTCAGAAGAATAAAATCATTTTCTTTCATTCAATATGTAATTATTAGAAAATCATGACTATACCTAAACCAGTAATTATTCCACTGAACTGCAAAACTGATTCAGTTTACACAAACACATAATATTCAATGCTTCATTTATAGTTGGCGGTAATCTAGCAATCAATTGCAGTTGCCAACATAATTTTTTTTTCTCTAAAAAGGAATTTCAATCTCCTCAGTTTCATTTTCCTTAACACATTCACACAGAATGTGATTTTTTAAGCCATTGCATTCTGTTAAATGCCTAAGGTATTGGCCTTTTGTTTTTTCCTTATAGAATTAAAATGCTACAGTATTATGAATGATAACTTTCTTTTCCTTTTACCTATAGCTTTAGGCTTGTGCAGTCCCAGCTTCAGGAATAGTACCAGGGACACTAAGACAAAAAGGTTGCAACCAGGTAACTGATGGTCAGCTGGGTGCACACAAATGAGAAAAACAATCCTAAAACAATCAATTCAGACCTACAGATATTACTTCCAAAGCAAAGTACCAGGGAGACGATGGAAAAATGGTGCATCCTGGCAGTGGATAGTCAGCTGGAGATACACAAATGAGGAAAACAATCGTAATGCAATCAATTCAGAACTACAGATATTACTTCACAATCGTTTTTGCAACTGACTAACTAGAAGAGCTGTGCAGTTCTTGTCTTTTGCTTCTTATTTTTCTTTATACCTTATTAACTGGATTAGACCCAATGCACCAATGACCTCTCTTCAGGGTTGACCCAAGGTGATATTGACACTGACCAGGGGAAATTTGGGCAGGGCATCAGAAAACTTCCCCTACTCATTTTAATAAGTGCCATGGAATTATTTATATCCACCTGAACTACCACCAACTCAGGTAAGTGGTGTCTCAGCTAAACATCTCATCATAAGGATGGACATGTATATACTAACTCAAAGATGACTGTGCCTTGAGGTAAGGAGAAATATCCATGATACAGCAATCTTGATCTTTTAATACTAATCAGAGGAATTGCTCATTAAAGTGCCAGTCACCAATTTCTCACATTTAAGCTTGGCATCTCTGTGTGAGGAAAGATTGTATTTGTAAAGTAAGACATTAAAGAGAAAGATAAATCCAACAAAGTAGGCAGTTCCCAAAACTAATAAAAAACAACAAGAAATGCCACAAGCCACGAACAAACTCCTTCCAATGAATGTAAAGACCAGGTAATCCACGACGAACCCAAAAGATTACTTTTTTGTGTATAGATGCTTCAGACCAGATACCAAAGCTGTGACTTGAGGAAGTAACTAGAAATGTAGGCATGAGGAAAATTTCACGGGGTAGATTGTGGTGCAATTAAAAGGAGTAAAATTCTGTGTTTTTTTTTTTACAACTATGGAAAGACCATCAGACTGAAAAAAATATATATGATGCTTTAAGAGAATGAAGAAAGAAAATAGCTACATTTTTGTAAAGCTATAGAATAAATGGGTGTGAAAGAAAAAGAGAGGGCAGCATAAATACTATGTGAAAATAAGAATTGTGAAATTGTATAAATGCAAAGTTATAGTGCAAATTGTTAATACAGCAGTAATACTATTGTTGGCAAAACAGGACAAAATTGACATCCTATATGAAAAGTTAAAAGGCATCCTAAGGGAAATTTACAGTAATATGAAATGTAAAACATGATATGTGAAAAATATAAATAAGTAGTGGACAGAAAAGCAGGGTAGACAAAACAGAGCAACATAAAGATTAAATGGTTTTCTATTATGCTCATTATCTTTATATAAAATGTCTTCATATTTTTGCTGATCTCATCTTACATTGTTTAATTTGTCTGTCAAGTTTGTTTATTTCAATTTTAAAGGTTTGAACTTGTTTCCATACTTTAAACTTTTCTCTCTCATCTTAATTATGTATCTTATTCTTATGGAAATGTATTTTCTTGATCTTGTCAGCATAGACACTGATGTTTCTGCATTCAAACACTTAACCTTTCAAAACATGTTGCATTCCTTCTGCACCCTTTCCACTGACTGCATCGCTCTTTTTAGTTTTACTTCCATATATTCTGTTAATCTTCTGTGCATTTGGTTTAGATTTCATGTTGGCAGATCTATCTAGCAGCAGTTTAATCTTTATAACCCCATGATCACTGCACATCAAAGGTGATAATACTTGACATGATGCATCAGTAATCTTCTTAAGAATATAAATAATGTCCAATATGTTCCTTTCCTGTGGGTTTGTATAGAATGTGCAACCAATGTTGCTTCTGAACATGTTATAAATAATATCCTTGCTAATGTTGTAGAATCAGTATTAATTGATCTGTATGAGCTTGTCTTCATTTTGTAATCCTGAACTTAAATATCTCACATAATTTAATTTTCTGGGCTTCCAAATAACTGCTCAGTTTCTGTGCTGTCTTGGATCCTGTGTCTTAATTCTCGCTCTATTTTGTGCTGAACTAAAGACTTTATTATGTCATCTATTGAAATGTTTAATGTAGTGACTTCACTATTGAATCCTGCTGCCAATTTCTCAAGCACTGGCATATGTTGGTTGTTACAATCTGTCAAATGTTAGGCAAAATATCTCTATAGACATCTTTCATTTCATATATGTGCTTCTGAAACTTTAATCATACTTTGACTTAGGAATGTGGTCCATTCTAATCATGGCAGTAGAAACCCAAAAGACTTGGAGAAATTAAACCCATGTGCTTCAGTTATACTGTTAAGTTTTTTTATCATTCTTTTGAGCCTCAGTCTAATGGGTACATCCTTTTGTGGCAGTTCTTTATCTTTATTGAATCTTATTATTTAAAGCTATTTTCTGCACATTTTCTTTTGAAGTTGGAAAAAATTATCAACCTTTAAATTTATAAAAGGAACTGTTCCTATGTATAGTACTTATTTAGTAAATAATAGCACAACATTTTTTGTAATAAGTTTTCATTTTTTATCTTATCTGTTTTATATTGTCATGTACTGTGATTCTGAAGTGAAATAGGATGTCCACTTTTCACTAATTCAGAATGATCAGGCAGAAGGCAAATGGATCACATGGAAAAACATTGCAATATACAAGATAAAACCAGTGGTCCAATCATCTTGGTTAAACATTTATTAGAAAACAACAAAGCTTTCAAGTTATCACAACCCTTCTTCAGTGTTAATGCAATAAAACTTCAGTTTAAATAAAATTAATTAACAGCCAGCTTATCAAATCACATAATTGAATCACGTGACTAAAAAAAACTATTTTCAATGATAAATGAATTATAGCTAAAATGTTTCAACATACATACATAATATTCTTAATATTTATGATATATAAAATACTTAGTTTTCTATAAAGGTCGAATTTATGTAACGTAAGTGTGTCTGTCTTTCAATAATGGTTTCACACTATTCATGGAATTAAGACCTGGTAAATGTCTGCCCTAAAAAAGTTAATCCATTTATACTCTTATATTTTTGTTTTATTAACCAAGTCACCACCTCTTTTATTAGAAAATACTTTTTGTAGGACCATAAACCTAAAAGTATGTTCATTCCCATTAGAAGAGGGGTGTTCATACAAAGCATTTGATTCAATTTTCCTACGAATCTCTGACATATGAAATTCTTTCTTTCAATTTCTGATTAGCTTTTCCAATATAAAAGCTGGAACATTTTTCACAATTTGCTAAATATACTATGTTTTCTGTAGTACAATTTGCATATACTTTAAAATACTTTTTTGGTAACAGGATTCACAAACTGAATTGAGGGGTTACTGTATCTACAACATGTACAATTAAAACAAGGAATGGTCCCTTTCTTATTAATATGTAAATCAGGTCTCTTAACATTACATTTAGTCACCTTATAACAACGATGTTTCTTTAAAAATTCCTCTCCTTCTTATAAAAAAGCAAGGCTTATCCCCTATTAATTTATTCAGCTCATTATCCGACTAGTTATTTTCTATTACATATCTTATCTGTGGTGTACATGTATTATACTGTGAAGTATCACTAAGTTGTCTATAGTTACCAGCTTTATAATTATTTACTAAATCAGACTGATTTCTTAATAAGTAAGGTTTACCTAATCCATGTCTTTCTGATTCTATAAAAAGTTCATTACTATTAATCAATTTTAAATTATAATTTCTTTAGTGTGGTATTGAGTAATATAGCTTTTTATCATTTTATTAACTTTTTTCTATTTGTATTATACATTCCTTCCTTATCCTTCATATACTTATCAGTGTATTCCTTGTTTAACATAGTTGGTAAAATTTTTCTGTCTTATACCCTTGTGGTAATTTCTTAAATTAGTATTGTTGGTACTTCCCTTTTTACTTTCTCCTATAAACAAACAAAAATACTCTTGTATTTTTTTATTTTTTATTATTTCTGTAGTTAATTTTCTGCTTAAATATAGTTGAAAAACCTTTGGGTTTTAAAAAATGTGAGGCTTGCGGGCATAAGATACCTCTATCTGATGGACATGATTAGTGTGTGTATTGCTTAGGCCTAGCTCATTTAAGAGTCGTGCAATATTTGTAAGGACTTTTATCCACCAGCCTTGGTGGATCACAAAAATAAGCTAATTTAAAAGGTTTACTACCTACTGGTTTATCAAAGACATTATCTGGAGCACAAACTCAAAAAAAAATCTGATGAGGAGGAGTCCAGAAAGCATACATTGAACCCTTCTGGATCATAAACTGCTAGCTTGGACCCGACCTTAAGGTGCCCAAGTGGTCAGATCCAAGGTCCATGGATCCAAATACTAAATTCTCAGATCCGTTAGCTTCTGACAAGATATCCATATTGTTGGATCTGACACAATTGGAGCTGAAGCTCCCTAGGACCTGATATGCTTCATCTCTGGACCCTGTCCCTTCATGCTACCACCACTATTCCTAGAGAGATGGACTCATTCTGGGACCCCTTCAGTGGCTGTCTTCTCATTCTTCCAGGAGTCTGATGGAAGCAGATGTGGCAAGAATGAGGAAATTTCTCTTGGCACATATTCAGATGGGAGATGATCTGGCTCCTACCCAATAGGGTCTGGAGACCCAACACTACTCCACCTGTCTTGGCTCCTTCTTCAGTCTGACATACGGCTTCGTAGCTCCTGGATTGGAGACTTCTGGAACTGCCATGTTGGATCCAAAGATTTTGATATCTTCTGCTCAGATACCTACCCTGAGTGGGCCTGCTCTGAGCAAGCCAGAGGTGGACGATTCTAAGCGCTGCAGCACTGTTGCTGGATCTGAGGTGTTAGGAGTCAACTCTGAAGTTGTTAGAGCAATCTCTGCCCCCCAGAACATTGGCTTTGGACAGCTTGGCTGTGAACTCTGCCTCTGGTGCATTGCCTTCAGGTAAGAAGGATCTGACAGTTCAGAAGCATGTCTTCTTGGCACCATTGACCACCTTCTCCCCAGGGCATTATGCCTTTCAGATAGTGAAGAGAGTGTTCACTACCTCTTAATGAGGGATAATCTCCCCACCCTCAGATCAGTCTTCCCAATTTCATATGTCTTTGTGAATGGAACCTCATCACTCTACTCCAGACAGCCAGACCAGCAGGATTTACTCATATGTTTTGATACTTCCCTAGAGCATCTGTGAAAGAAGACCCCAGGAATAGAAAGTGCAAGAGGAGTTCTTAGGCTATCCTCAAGAGTCAGTCACAGAAGATACCGATTTTGATGAGGGGGAAAGGTCACCATATCGCCACCTGAGGATGTCTCTTTTGGAGACATTCTAGAGATCCTTAAGCAAAGGGTAGTTGGCCTACAGATAACCCTTACTAAGAGGGATCTGTATTCCTGGAAGCCTCTGGGTCGGGTCCATCTACCTCCTAGGTGACTTTGTCTGCCGATTAGCTCATTGATTCGATCTCTAGGTGGGTATGGAAGGAACCCAACACTGTTGAGCTGATCCACAAGAGTCCAAACAGAATTCTGGCACTACAGAAAAAGTTTTTGCAGAAAAGGAGTACCAGTAGATACCATGGTCATAGCACTGGCCAAAAAGAAGGAACTTGTGGAACAGAGTTCATATGTCCATCCCCTTAACAGGAAGTCCAGAGTGCTGGACAGATTTGGGAAGCTTGTATATGCTTCAGTAACTTTTGCACTCTGGTCACTGAATTATTTGGCACATTTCACCTGACTTTATAGGGATTTGATTAAAGAGCTATCCAAATCTCTCTGTGGATCCATTACTTCTGAGGCAGAGACCTCTATTGCCTCACAGCTGGCTTCCCTACAGTCCATTTCTATTTTGTCCATGAGCCTGATTTCACATACAGCTGAAGGTACCGTAAGGGCAGCAGGTTCAGGAATTTCCATTAGGAGACCTGCTTGGATGTGCCTGTGCAATTTTTGCAGAGTCCTTCAAGTCCTCTTTCATCAATGCTCCCTTTGACATAAGTTCTTTGTTTGGCCCTAAAATTAAAAACGCACTATCCAGGTGTGAGCAGGATGGTAAGACTCTGCAGTGGCATACATGTTTGAACTCCTCAAATAACCTTTTCTAGGAATCAATGAAGTGGTCAAAAATGTGGTTCAGAAAGTCGCAGGGTGCTTTCTATGATCCACATGGAGATAGTTCCCCCAGTAGCAGGGGAGAGAACTTTAGTGGAAGATGCTACCCATGCAGATGATGACCCCCAGAGAACCAAGGGTCTCTGACAGACCCCGCCAGTGTTCCTGAAAGGATTGATTGCCCACCTCATGAGAGTCTGTGGGTCATCTGTCCCTGTGCCAGATAGCCTGTCTAATCATTATAAAGATATATGGGTGTAGAGAATGATTTCCATAGGTTATAGAATACCCCCCATAACAGTAAATAAACTTACAGATGTTTCACCCAGTCAGAGGAAAGCAGCAGCACTGGAAATAAAAAAAGCTGCTAGAAAAGTTCCCCCCTGACCTGAAAGGGTCCAGAATCTACTCAAGATTCTTCTTAGTGACAAAATGGGGGCTGCAGACCAATTTTGGATCTCCGCAATCTGAACAAATCAGTTCAGTATACAAAGTTCCAGATGGTCACGGTTCAGTCCATTTTGCCTTTCCTGTACAGGGTTGACTGGATGTGCTCAATAGATCTTCAGGATGCTTACTATCACATAAAAATGAACAGAAGATCCAGAAGCTGCCTATGTGTCTGGCTGGGAACCAGTCATTATCAATTCAGAGCTCTGCTCTTTGGCCTCACCACAGCCGGCAGGGTATTCATCAAATGCATGGCAGTAGTAGCAGCTCACTTGAGACACAAGGATTCTGAGTGTTTCCATACTGGGACTACTGGCTCATAACCACTCCAACCAGGCATCTTCTGATAAAAGCATGAGATTATTTACTCCAGGATTGCTCTCCTCTAAGAATTCTCATCATCACAACAAATCTCAGAACCATCTCAGACATTAGAGTTCATAGGGTACAGACTACTAGATTTCAAGTCAAAAAGATAATTCAAAATTCCTCTATCAGCTCAGTTGATTCTACAAGTCATGGGATCAATGTCCACTGTGATAGTTCAGGTTACATTCGCAAGATAACATATGAGAATTCTTCAGTGGACCCCCTAGCCAACTCAGTGGTCTATTCTGCAATACCTATGTCCACCTAGATCAGAATAACTCAGGAATGAAAAAAAAGTACCTCTTGTAGTGGATTCACTTGGATCAAATATTACAAAGTCATTCCTTCACTCTTCCTCAGCCCAAAGCCATTGTGACTATGCATGCTTCCCAAATTGGGTGCGGTGGCAATTCTTGGGAAAAACAGTCCAAGGCACCTGGTCCCCCAAAGAGGCCAATATGCGTATCAATGTCCTGGAAATGAGAGCAGTACTCTTAGCATTTCAAGCCTTTTAAAACTCTCTCCCTTCTGGGACTATTGCGCTTCAGACTGACAATATGTTCATGGTATGGTACATCAACAAACAAGGAGGAACCAGATCTTACCCCTTGTGTCGAGAAGCTCTCAGAGTGTGGCAATAGGCAATCTCATCCAGTCGATTTCTGATAGCAGTGCACATTCCAGGGAAATCCAACATGATAGCAGACAAGTTGAGCAGGTCCATTTTATTGCCTCACAAGTGGTCCCTCAACATGAAAGTTGTAGAAAAGATATTTTGCCAATGAGGCCAATGTATTTGTGACATCTTTGCATTCTCACTCAACAACAAGCGCAGCAGGTTCTTTGCCCTGATCACGCCAGCAGGGGAATCACTGGGCGATGCTGTCCTCTGTGATTAGCCCCCAGTCTCCTTTATGCTTACCCCCTCCCCCCAATGCTCAAGTTTCTCCAGAAAGCATCTCTGTTGAATATCACAGTCATCCTCATTGCACCTTATTGGCCTTGTCAGATTTGGTTCCCCTTTCTTTGCCTCCTCTATTTCACCCGTCATGGATTCTGGATCCAGTTCTAGACCTTCTGTCTCACCTGACAAGCATGATTCATCCAGATGTTTCAGCCTAATGTTAACTGCATGGTTTCTGTGGTTTACCTTTACAAGTGCGTATTGCACAAGGGCGAACAGCAATTTTCCAAAAGGCAGTTTGCAAGGTTTGCAAATGCCGAATGGAAAAAGGTTTGAATGTGCAATGAGTGAATGCACAGTGAAATTCGCACATTTGACATTCTGGGGCAAATTGCACTATAGTAGGGATGAGGAAATGGTTCCTTTCCCCACTGTAGTGCAATCTCGGAGTTAGAATAATAAAGTGGGGGGGGGTGTGGGGGGTTCGACATTAATGTTCAAAAAACAGCAAATCTGCTTTTCAATTTGCTGTTTTTCGAACATTAAGGAGTGTCGACGTTTTCACTTTCGTGGTTTCGAGTCACTCGTATGAGCACTCGAACCACTGTGATTCGAGTTTATAAAGGTAAACCGGTTTCTCCACTTCCTTTAATAGCCAGACATTTAAGGCTCTCCTCCTCTGCATGTCCCATTCTTTTGTCTTCCCATAAAACTTCCACTAGAAACATTTATAGAAGCAAATGGAAAAGATTTGCTTTTTGGGCACAGCAAAGAGACAGTGACCCTTTTTCAGCAGCAGTACCTACAATTCTGGAGTTTTTGGCTGCAGTTTTTAATTGAGGCTAGCTCCCTCCACTGTTAAAGTTCAACTAGCTGCCATTTCTAATTTCCACATAAGAGTAAATGATTCTTCCTTAGCTTCTTCAAAACTTTGTAAGGCCTTTATAAGGGGAACTTTTCTTCTTAGACCCCCTTTTAAGGATCCATCTCCACCATGGGATTTGAGTTTGGTATTACAATCTTTAACTCAATCTCTATTTGAACCATCAACAAAATGTGAACTAAAATTTTTAATCCCGAAAGCTATATTTTTGGTAGCTATAACTTCTGATCAAAGAGTCTCTGAACTTCAAACCCTGTCTTCTAAGTCTCCTTATTTAATTTTCCATAAAGATAGGTCAGGGTTACGTATCAACCCATCCTGTGGTGTCAGAATCCAACATCAGTCAGTCTATTAATCTTCAAGTTTTCTTTCCAAATTTCAAGAACAAAAGAAAATATGTTACATTTGTTAGATGTTCACAGTTACATTTCAAAAGATGTGAGAAAAAACAGATCAATTATTTGTTTCTTTTGTGTAATCAAAATTGGGAAAACCAGTTACCAAAGTAACTCTAGCCAAATGGTTAATGGATTGCATTTCCTTTGTCTGCAACAAGTTAGGTTTGTCTTTGTTGAAACCTTTAAAAAAGGTCAAAGGCAACTTCATCAGTATTTTTATCCAGGTCCTCCATGGATGATATCTGTGCAACTTAAAATTGCGGTAATCCTGTTACCTTTATTACTTATTACAAATTGGATCTGGTCTGGAGGGGAAGAGCAGCCTTTGCCTGAACATTGCTCAGAAATATCCTTCCTTATAGTCCTTCGAGAATTCAGGTAGCTGGAGGACTCTTTCCCATTTGTTGAGTAATGAATGAAAATTGACATCATAAAGAAGTGATGTACATACCATAACGTTCCATCTGTTTTGTCCATTTTCATTCTTCCTCAACTCCCCTCAATCCAACCTCCCCCACCACCACCTTTTGGTTTGTGACTTCTGGAAAAACGAGGAGATAAGGGAACCGATGTTTCTGCCGTTGAGATCCAAGTGTTGATTTCTATTTTTATATTTGTTTTGAATTTCTATCAAGTTACAAGTCCAGCGAACAAGATTTGTGGTATGGTAGGGGACTAGAGCATTATGGGTAAGGGAGGAATTTGAGTGTTTCCAGTAACCATGAGCTGTAAAATGAAGCTGAGTTGGATCAAAAGGTTAGATCTGAGCCCACTTTTCCTACTTGTTTTAATTCAAAAATGGCCATGGCTTCAAACATTAAATAAATCATACCTCTCAGAAAAGTTCTACAGAAATTGTAGAAATAGGAAGGCGACTTGCAATGTTGATCATACTACATTTCTAAAAGGCTTATCCCCTCTTTATTTTATTGGCAGACTATTTTTAGCCACAACAGACAATGTTAGCAAGGGTAACTGCAATATAAATGGCCAGTACACAGACAAAGCCCTGAAAGAAGGGAGATAAGGACTGAAGTCTAGACCTTGGAGCTGTGAGGTAGAAATCTTAAACACTTATTCATAGTACTGCTAAGTAGTACTAGGCAATTTCCAGGTAAACGTTACCATCTGAGAAAAAAGGGAATACAGCAGTAACCATACTAATTGCGGATATATGAACATTTTTATGATATTGAGAAACAAAACACCAATAATGTCCTATACGAACATTCTATTAGTTGTATAAATGTTAAGTTTTTTTTGTTTGGAACTGTGGAAAATATTCCACAGAATCCTTGTGGGGGGGCATGGGAAATGAGCACTGAGTATCAGTAGCTACACTGGCAAATTAATTGCTACCCCCCCCCCCCAGTCTTAATGATATGGTGTACATAGTTCCTATTTTGAAATTAAGGGCTGCAAATTTATGAACTATCATTGGTACTTTGGTTATTTTCATTTTTCTCGTAGTGTCAAAGGCAAAAAAATAAAAATACGTCCTCGGTCTATAATAGAAATAAAGAACTCATTGTAAATTCAAATGCTTTAATCATCATGCATCATCATAAATAACCATAAATAGAACAAATCATAAAAAAATGGTTAAGGTCTTTCATCCCTATGATCAGGACTTCATCAGAATCATATTGACCCAATAGAACAGGGTTTAAATAAATCCATTAATTAATCGTTTCATTAAAGAGATAAACCTCCAAAACAGTACTTGAATAAAAAATGTGTATATTAGTTGTAAAAACTGTATATAAATACCTAGTAAAACTTTATAAACATCCACAAATATGCATAAAATACACTTGTGTGTGAAAATCTGTATATCAAATATAAAATATATTCAGGGAAAACTGAAGCATTTAATATCAATTACCATACGAATTTTCTGTACTCAGTCCTTATTTCCCAAGAACCCCCCCCCTCCGCTCATTGTGTATGTTTATAAAGAGAGTTGTCTAAATTACACTTAAAAAAGCATAATTATGTTCTCAGACTCTTTTACAAAGCTGTCGCTTGGTTTTCATGACATTAAAGAATGTACAACCAGAGCACAGTGCAATGTATATGACCTCCTTTGAGGCATAATTACTATCCAATACGTTGTATGTTGGAATGGGGGAAGTTGTCAAGGATGATACTTTATTGCTCTAAAATATAAGACACTAACTATATGCACCACATCTGCGGGGACCCTTATATAGCCTCACCAGTGCTTGGGGGCTTCCTCCAAAACCTTAAAAAATCCCCTTATATACCCTCACCAGTGCTTGGGGGCTTCCCCCAAAACCTTAAAACTATCATCCACCATTAGGATATTCCAATTCCTACATACAGTATCCTTCACTGCTTTGGACTGAAAACTAAACATAATCACCAGAGAATTAGTAAATCTACCTTTATTCATTTTTCCAATATAGGATATTAAAGATAAAACCTCCTGTGGGTCAGTACCTAATAGTGAATTATATTTAGTGCCCCAAACATGGGAGACCTTGTCCTGTATTCTAATTAACAAGTCCAAAGGCTAACCCCTCTACAAAAGCATATTTAAAACCTTGTCCTCTTCAGTACAGAAACTGTCATGATCAGGACTCATCCTAGCTATCCTCACAAGTTGTCCTTTAAGAATATTTTTCCTGCAGAACCAAGGAGGATGACTATTAAAATGCAAATAGTAGTTGCAAAAAGTAGATTCCTGTAAAATGTGGAATGAAACCACGCATAAAGTTTGTTCTTAAAAAGTCGTAACATCCAGAAGATCAACAAAATCTACAGAGTGGTGGTGTGTGAATTTGAGGAATGAAGTAGTTTGATTAATATAAGAAACAAATTTGCCGACCCTGTCAGCAGAAACTCTCCAAAGGATAAAAATATCATCCAGGAAGCTTAAATAAGTTTGCCAACATTCCTGGTACACTGACACCATAATATAAGTCTTTTCCCAAAAATATATAACTAAGTTGGCATAAATGGGAGAACAAGCTCCCATAAGCTACCCCTCAAGTTTGATGGTTTTATATAAAATTATATTATTAAATATTATCCTTCAAAAAAAAAAACACAAAACAAAATTATTTAGAAAAATTATTTCCATAAGAACCATAATAAAATTGATCAGGTGGTCATCCAAAGCTCAACAATAGCAGAATGAAAAAAAACTCTTAATCCAATCTGATGAGGTATACTGGTAAAAAGGTCAGTCGGATCAATAGTTAAAAAAATACAAAAGTCACTATAATATTATTGTTTGATCTTCATTAACAAATCCCTTGAATACTTAAGGATATGACCCACAGTACATAATGACTCCTTCAAATTACTGTCTACAAAGACAGCAAGGCAATATATTTTGAAAACTTGTGCAGCCACTATCAATCGATAGGACAGTTGTAAAATGTCTTTGTGGACTTTTGGTATACCAAAAACTGTCTCTATTGGAAGGGTTCTTGTTATACAAAAAAATTGTATAGTTCCACTGGAATAACACCTTGCGTTAACGAATCTGCCAAAAACAGACCTTTCTATATGCAATAAAAATCTCTTTCTTAGAAATGTAATAGTTATTGGTGTCCTACAACATATTAAAAATCTGATCATTATAATTTATTCTGTCAATAATTACAATATCCATGACCTTATTAAGTTTCATTACCCTCACTCAGCAGCCTTTCTTTAAGTATGTAACAAATCCTATTCTTCGTTCGAAAGATTTTAATGTTAAAGGGAGTGGAACTTTTGTAAAGTGTAAAATTCCTTTTCACAACTTTTTTCAAACATAGCTAAAGTCAGATTATGGGGTGGATTCAAAGAACTGTTCTTCTTAAAAAGAATATTAGAAGAATTTGTACCCTTCATAGAATCCTTAGAATTGTCTGTTCAGTTGAAAACTGAGCTTCCTAGTAAAAAGCTGAAGCTCAATCATTAAATCAGGAACATCAGTATAAGAGTGGGGGACAAATGTGAAACCTATACTAAAAGGTGTAAAATGTGCTTTAGTGATCACAGTCTCTGTGTAAGTAAAGATGTTGAATCCTGTGTAGGATAACATGTTCCCATTATAATAAGAATTAATCTCATAATCAGGAGTCATAGAAGTAGGAACAGCTTGCTATGTTAAAATTGGGTGTTCTTCCTGTTCCAGTTGCCTTTTTTCTAACCCCTGCCTCCCTACCCAGGGAGAGCAATAGGCTGATGAGTTAAAAAGTTGGCATCCTGGGGGAACTTATTATGATTCCTTAACCTTTCTGATCTCTTTTCTGATTTCTACTTAATAATGGACTGCATTAGTTCAAAACCATGCCAGTCAAAAAGATTCAACAATTCAGAATGTTCATAACTACCAAGGATCAGTCCATTGAGAAATTTATAAAGCGGTAGTCCCTTAGATACTCTTTTGCTGTTTAGGCATCTTATGAGAAATAAATTGTCTAATTGTAGGTTGCACACCTTAATAAGTTTTATTTTTTTCAAGGGTCTACATCATGGAATTCAAATTCCCATTGCTAGGAGTCACATCTGGAACAACAAAATGTATGTCTTTGTGAAATCAGTCACTAAAATTCTTAATGGGACCCTGTCAGTTGGTGAGTTCTCAGAAACTCGAACTCCATATGGTCAAGACCATATGATTGAGTTTTTGAAAACTCGAAGCTTTTGAATGGAGATCGCAGTACAGTAATGATCGGGAGATGTACCCTTTTCCTCACTGTACCGTGATCTCAGAGTATTTGGTATATGTAATTTGCAGGGCGTATGGGGTGTTTTATTTTTGAGTTTTTGGAAACTCTATCTTATGGTCTCTTCGATATTTTTTTCAAAGTCGATTACCTGACATAGACCCCCAAAAACACAGATGTGAGCATTTCAGTCATTGCATCTGTATCCCTGGAGTGCAAACCATTCAGTTGAGAAGAAAAGCCATTAGGCACCAAACTGAATGCATTATAAGCATAGGCACTACGAGAACCAACACTGGAAGTGGAAAAATTTGTAGGCCATATATACAAGGGGAGAGAAGTTGGAACCAATTTCTCCAAAGTGGAGTTCAAATATTGTATTGCTGAGTTAACAAAGCAATTAGTTGAGTGTTTTCTCCCTGTGAAGAAGGGGAAGTAACAGTCATCACCATTGCTACCCTAAATTTATTTATACCAACTCCGATGTTGCTTAGTAGTGGAGAAAAGGAAAATGTCACTGAAAGATTTAGCACAACTTTTTCACTGAACATAATTTCACTCTAACTGTATTCAATTGAACTACTGGCTCCCAAATGACTGGTAGAAGAATAGTCTTGTTATTTATCATACTGTCTTCTCAATTATTTTGTTGGATTAAATTTTCATGCCAATTTTTCCATTTTCTTGGCTGAACTTTGCAGCAGGTGTACAGCTTTAATGCACTCTCACATAATGACTGTTATTGTGGTTTTGTGTCATAAGTAGCCAAAAAGAAATGTCAGTATGATTAAATAATCGCCCTTTAGCTAGAGAGAAACCACTACGAATATAAATGAATATTACTATATTGTGCTATTAGTGTAGCAGAACAAATCAAGTTTTAATTCTGAAATCATGAGTAAAACTGTCATCTGTATTGAGAAATTAATATTTTAAGCCTCAACATAAATTTAGAAATGATTCTGTAATTATTATGCATGTTAGGCCACGTTTTAGTGTCAAATAAGACCACTTGCCAGTCCAAAAAAAGTCTCCACCTGACTACCTAGCAAAGACATATTTTAAAACAACACACATGCATCTTTTATACAAATCCATATCTTGCTTAACCTGATGCTTTATTCTCCAGACAGAATAAGCTTAAAAGTCCTTTCATGTTTTTGTAGCACTTAATGCCAGCAGCTGTTGTCATGCCTCTGTTTGGGTTCATACCATGACTCTAATTTCAGTTAAGTTTTACTTACCTCCCCTACCTTACCAGATCAAATCAAGTACTTCTAATTAAATTGTTGGGATAAGTATGATCAAGAAACATTCTTAAACAAAATGCATCCATTAAAATGTTTATCTTCCAGTACAGTTCTGAAATGATGGATAAATTGTCCCTTTACAATACAGTGCCCTGAAAAAATGAGCACTACAAAAATGTAAATAGTTATTAGAAAAACTGCCTTTATTGTATATGGTAGAGTCACAATGGCTGTTAGCCAAATTCTTGTATAAATATACATCAAAGAAATAAATACCCACATGTTGAATGTTAAAAGAAAATTCCAGAAAGGAAGAAAGGAGTAGAATCAATTTACTGAAATAATTGGTTAATTCCAGCCAGGCTTCCCCTCCAAACAATAAAATATTATCCAAAATCAAATATATAATTGAAAGAAGGGCCAGAACTCAGTACTTCTTAGAAAAGGTCCTCACAGTAATTGTAAAGGGAAAATTCATCCAACTTTCCAGAATTTTATCTGTAGATGAAAATTTTATTAAGGAGTGTACTTTGCTTAAATATATTTCTTGCTCATGGTTTCCCCAACATATTAGAGGAAGCCATTGGTTTTATCTTATCAGGTAGACCTGATTGTTGGGCACTCATCTTGAGAAAACCTTCATCCAACACCCCCAGGAAAAGAATTCTGTTCGACCATACATTATCTATGAACTTTTATCATTCTTGAATTCTGGTGGCAAATGCTCCATCTGTATTTTTTCTGGTCTTATTAAATTTGGCACCATACCATCTTTCATATACAAGTCATTGGAGAATAATGGTATCTCCTTTGTGCACAGGATGGCCATTTGATCTATGATTGGCCTTATGAGCAAGTGTACGGCATGCAGCCAGTATTACATCTTTGTGAGGCCAATGCATGGTTATTCTGAACCATCCTGGGGATATTCTTTGCCAAGGCAGAATATTTATTTATTTATTTGTTTGTTTATTTGTTTATTTATTTATTTATTTATTTATTGGCATTTGTTGACTGGGAAAGTCTGACTTGGTCAGAAACCCATTTTCAGCAGAGGCCGTGGGAGAAAAGCTCTATAGTACATAGACAATAGGAAATTTAAAATTATACAAAGTATTAAAATAAAGAATATATACATTATAACAAACATTGAACCAAAAGGATATGGCAAAAAACACTAAAGGTTCAGACAAACAAACAGGCGGTAAAATAAAATAGTGAAAGTCTAAACCACCAGACTGGAAACAAAATACTTTTAATAAAACAACAAATTAAAAACAGTGAGCACTAATGAAGGGATAACCTCCCAAAAGCACTCACTGTTTTTAATTTGTTTTATTAAAAGTATCTTGTTTCCAGCCTGGTGGTTCAGACTTTCACTATTTTATTTTACATTATAACAAACAAGACAGGTTCTGGCATAGGTTGGTTGATATAACAAATAGATACCTTATGAAAAACAAGATAGATTATTGCATTTTGTTAACTATTATCTCATAGACACAGAATCACAGAGAAGATAGGCTTTTGCATTTTGGCAGCTGTTACAATTATCTCCTAAACATAGAATCACTATAGGGTTGTGTAATTTATGTATGATAAATTTTGTCATCACTGTAAAATATTGTCACTAGTCCTTAAGGTTTAATGAGGAAAAAATTAGATTTTTTTATCAACTGAAGTTGTGGACATAAAACATCTAAACTTTAGAGATGAGGGTGAAAAGTTAGGTAGGGTGTAAGGACAAGAAGAAGACTGATTATAGCAGTATTTGAAGTAATTGTTGGAGAGAAGGATAAGAGAAGGAGGGGCGGTAGGGAGTAAGGTTAGTTGATTGTTTAGGTACAAGAACAATTGCAGGAGTTAAAGTAATGGACTTTTAATGTACTTTTGAAGGTGTAAAAGGATTCAATAGTACTGATGTGTGGAGGTAGAGCATTCCATATTTTTGCAGTGGTGTAAGAGTAAAGACATTGTCCAGCTCTTTTGGTAGGTTTATATACTAGTAAGAATTGTTTATTGCTGGAGCAAAGATTTATTGGTGGGGTGTAAGGTTGTAAGATAAATTTTAAAGCAGGGAAGTTATTAGGTAGGTAAATTAATTTGTGGGCCAGAGATAGTTGAGTTAAATTCAGGTAGTAGGGGAACTGTAACCAATTTAGTTTTCTGAGGGCCAAGCAGTAGTGGTAACAATTAGGAACTGGCAATTTTGTGATAACATGACTGTAGTGTGTTAATAAGGGTGATGTGAAGACTAGTAAAAATAGGAGCACCATAAAGAAGGGAAGGAAGAATTGGCTAATGTTATTTTCGTAGAGGTATCCATGAAATATTTGTGTCTGTAAAGTTTCCCCAAGGTTAATGAGTGTTTTGTATTGTATTACGTATGTGTTGTTAATAAGATAGTTTGTTAATAGTGATGCCTAGAAGTTTTCCATGAGTTTCAGTTTCTATTTGGGTTTTGTTCTGTGTGCAAATTTTGAATTCATTTGCAAGTGTCTTAGGAGAGAACAGTAGGAGCTTTGTTTTTATTTGGGTTATGTAAAATTAGGGCATCATTAAGTCATTTTGCAATGGAGGTAAAAGCATCCTGTGTCATTAAGAGATCTGGGGGGTATAAGAAGTAGAGATAATTGTAGAGTCATTTGCACACTGGATAAGAGCATTTTGGAGGGATGCCGTGTGGAGATTGTTAATGAAAATATTAAAGAAGAGATGTCCAAAAATGGATCCTTGGGGCACTCTGGTACTGTTTACTAGGTATTTGGAAAGGTGAGTGTGCCATTTGACACACTGTTGCCTTTCAGTTAAATAGTTGTGGAACCATGTTTGAGTAGCTTGGGAGCAGCCTATTGAACTTAGTTGTATTAGTTGGGAGTGTGACACTGTTTCAAAGGCCTTGGATAGGTCAAGTAGGATTACTAATGTATGTAGTTCTTTATCCATAGCTTTAACAGTTTCTGAGAAAGACAGTAATGCTGTGGTTGTACTATGTGTTGGATGACAGCCCTGTTGGGTAGGTGTAAGGAGATTATTATCTATTAAACATTTTAGTAGCTGCGAGTGTATACATTTGTCTAGAATGTTAGATGGGGTGAAAGTATAAACATTGGCCTATAATTAGATAATTCATATTTTTTCCTCCTTTATGTAAGGGGTGGAATTTTGGATTTTTTTCCAGATTTTAGGGATGTAGGCTTCAGTGATGGACCTGTTGATCAAAATACTTACTGGGTAGGCTATAGCTTCAGCAGCAAGTTTTAGATATTCTGACAGAAATTTATCAGCAGAGGGGAACAGGACTTTAGTTTTGGAAGGAGTTAACATATTAGCCAAGTAGGTACAGGTTGGAGGGAGAATGCAGTTGTGTGGGTCGTGGCTATATTGGGGTTAGAATCAAATATATAAGGTGTACAGTCATTGTCATACAAATGGTTGTAATTGATGGCAGCAACTCTGAGTGTGTTTGTTGGGGGTAAAAATAAATTTGGCTGATTTGTGGGTCTATATTTACACCATTGAACGCTTAAAAAAGCGAACAATGATTAATCGACCCCATGTAAGTGAAAGCTTACAATGCTGAAACCTCGGAACAGCGATTTTTTTTTCCAAGGGAAAACAAATCGCTGTTCCAAAAAAAAAAATAAATAAAAACTTTAAAACATCACATAAAGCGTGTGTGCCCCCCACACACCCCTACTTAAATATACCAACTCTGAGATTACACTACATTGCCGAAAACGGCAAAGTAATGGCAGCGGCCAAGCGAATTCTTTCCCAGGGAAAGAATTAGCTTAAAAGGCACTTCACTATTTTGCCTTTTCATTCTTTTATGTTGGATCAAGACGCATTCGACAAAATGCATCTGTGATTTGTATTACATTCTGATATCCAAAGTATATACAGTCAGTAAAGTTGGGTTTAATTGCTGGGTGCAGAGGTTGTCTGTTGATGAAAGTGGTTGACACCAAGTATTCAAAATAAGCATCTATTATGCTTTTTTTTTTGCAAAAGAAGAGTGCATTGTTTTCACATTATATCACAGTCGGACATCAGCATTATACTTCAGTGGTGGCCGTCTGTGGTAGTCTGAGCAGGAGGTGTGATATAGCAATTGGTTAATGGCAGAGTGTCATACTGAGTTCTGCTGCCATTTAAAAGTGCTTTGTTCCCCTATTGAGCTTTTAACTGTTTATTCATTCTCTGTGGAGTCTGTATATATTCCTTGTATCTGTGTGGATTTTATCCAAGTGCATTATTTTTATCTCCCAGACCCTCAGTAGTATAATATATGCTCCTGGCCATTTTCATCCCAATCTAACACCAGAGTGGTACACAGAAGATAACTATACTTATTTTTTTTTTGAAGATTAGGAAGGCAAGCACTATTTCCAGATAGGAAATATGTATTCTTGCATTTATCTTCTCAAGTTAAAAGGGAATTATTTTCTCAGCGTTGAACATTGTTTTAGATGCAACTTATTTTTTCATGAAACAAATGACAATGTATTTTCTTGTTTATTATTTTTTATTCAGGGTATCATTAAATCAAAAGTTTGTGAAAAACCTCTTAGATTTACCTGTAAATGAGATGTTTCCTGTGCTCTGGGTTTAATTGTTTCCATCTTCATTTGCTCACTCTGTGACTCTCAGCAAGTCATTTAACCATACAGGGCTCCAGGGTTGCCCCCTGAAAAGACTATTTGTTCAGTGGGTCTACAGGTCAACGAATATTTACAAAAATATATATACATATATATACACACATGGATCCCTTCCTTTTGATCATTGTAGCAGGTTGCCAATTTTAATTAATTGAAGAAAACTGGCAATTAGCAGATGCATCAACTTTCGGTAGGCCTGTTGAATGTGATGATGTAACAGTGCAGATTTTGGAGTTTCTTCTTATATATCTATATATATATATATATATATATATATATATATATATATCTACTTCAGCATATTGACTTACCAGAAAACCGAAGCCCAGATACCCGAGATGAAAGAACCGAACAGACCAGGAAAACGAACATACAAAACATCGAAAACTAACACCGGGAAAACAGTAAGTTGTCCAACACCACCATATAAACAAACCACACTAAAGTCAACACACCCAAGTGGGAGAATTTACCCCCCATTTGCCTCCCACACACACAAACCTTACTTAAATATACCAACTCTGAGATCAAACTACAGTCTGGAAAAGGGCAAAGGTCACCATGTTGGCCAACCAACTCTTTTCCCTTGTTAAACTTCTGCTGTTTTGCCATTTGGTGTCCTGATCTTTGCTATCTCTTCATCTTTGGTATCTGGGCTTTGATTTTCAGGTAAGTCTGTCTACTGAAGTAGACCCATATAGATATAGATATAGATATATATATATATATATATATATATATATATATATATATATATATATATATATAAAAACATGTAGGATGTAGGTCCTCCATGGAAGGGTACCTCAGCAGAAAAAGAGTATTTATTTCTTTTAGCTCTATTTAGTCAGTTTGTTTTGTGTCTTCTGAATATTTTATGACTGTTGGAGCAGCATCTGATATAAGTTCTTGTGATCACTTGTCCTATAACCATATTTTGCACACACACACATGCATGCATACACACACACACACACACACACACACACACACTGGCACATCTATCTAATCAGATAAGAGAAAACAAATCCCACCGCATCAAAAGAAGCTCTAATAAGAACAAGAATAATGTTATACCCCACTTTCTCTAAATATACTAACTGCAAAGAGTACACAACAGTGTAGGCAAAAGGAAATGCCTTTACCTGTACTGGTATGCACCCAAACTGTAAGGCATAATTCTTATCATACTGTACCTACTAAAGCCCCCTGAACTCCTGCACCCCTCAACTCTGAATATAATTAGTCCAAGATTGCACAATAGTGCATGATAATGGAATATTTCCTTGCCTGCAAATTACATGAGCCTGATCTTTGCCAGGGAAGAAATCCAGTAAATAGGGATAGACAAGGTAGTTGAAAGAATAGTAGCTGCAGTGGTGTAATGTATGTTTCTTTATTTTTTTGTTTTGAATCCAAACAGGCAACCAGATATTATCAGTTCATAGCCTGAAAAGTGAGCGTATATTGGTGTGGTAGTTTGCAAGTTTGGTTTCGTCAAGGGCAGATCATACTTACTCAACCTGGTGGACTTTTTTGAGAAGGTCACCAAAGCAATGGATGAGGGCAAAATCATTCGCACTGTCTACCTTGACCTTTCCAAAGCATTTGATACAATACCCCACTCAGGCATTGTTGACAAACTCAAGAGGTTAGGTACAAACTCGTATGTCACCTTGGTGAATAGCCAGCTGGCTCACAGACAGGACCCAGGAAGTTAGACTTGGGGAGTTCACTTCTACAAAGAGGCCAGTCACAAGTGAAGCCCCTCCGGGATCAATCCATGGACCACTCGTTTTTGGCATTTACTTCTCAGAAGACAAGGCCAATGTCAGTGGTCTCTGGCTGACTAAATTTAATGATGATTGCAAATTAGGAGCTGTCTTAAATCTCAAACTGACACAAATGTTCACTGGGGGGGGCTGACACAGACAAACAACTGGTGTCAGAGCCATGGACTAAAACTAAATGCCAAGAAATGCATAATAGTACCCTTTGGGAAGTCATCCATCCCTGCTAACTATCATATTGACAACACAGCCCTGATAGTTAGTAGTCAAGGACTTAGGAACACACACAGATAGTAATCTAGCCTTTGACCATCAAGTGTCTACAGTGGTGTGGAAATCATTCTACGTAAAACAACCCAAAAAACAGTAAACAAGTACTTCAAAATGCAGGAACTGCAGAGCAAGGTACCAAACGAACTTGCTCTCCTTCAGGAACACCAAGGCTTTATTTTACAAAAACAAAAAAGCACTTTCGTCTCAAATTAACTTTACAAGAGACTTCATCAGAAATGGTGTACTGTCAGCACTACTACAGTTAAAATACAAATGAATAGTGACTTCATTTCCTCACGCTAAGCAGGAAACCAAATTTTTAAAGTGGCAGCACATAAAAAAACAGTCATGATATATGTCAATATTTAAATAGTTACATAAAGAGACCCTAATGATTCATATAACAAATAATTGCACTTTCTCATACTGCATGATAATACTATCCACTTTCTAAACAGATTTTAATAGCAATGAGTAAATAAATAACAGTCCTATATGACATAAGAAGCCCTCCCATGGCATAAAATGGATTTCTAAGATGAATCCATAGACTAAATACCTATATATAAAACCTTACTATGTAACTATATAAATATGTAATAGATAACAGTATATATATTTAAAATTAATTTTATAAGATGACTTTTATAAAATATATATATAAATATATAAGATATATATATAAATATATAAGATATATATATATATATATAAATATATAAGATATATATATATATATATATATATATATCAAAATGGGTCTAGGACTCTTGCACGAATGTACTTTTTACTGAATCGCGAATGGGCGGGCATACTTACATGAAAATGCTTTTTTACCGAAGCAGCATTTTCACTTAAGTATGCCTGTTGTGCTGGTCGTACTATGGTGTGCATAAGGGAAAATTCCCTTTTCCCCACTTTAGTGCGATCTTGGAATGAGAATATTAAAGTAGGAGGGTGGGAGGTGCAGGGGGGCTTGTCTCCCTGCATAAAAGTAGATTTAATGTGTTTTTTTTTTTTAACACACTTTAGCGAAAGAGCTTTCATTAAAGTGTGTTCAGTGATAGTGGATTCGGACTGTTGAACTTTCGTTCAACAGTCCTAGATCCATAAAAAAAAATATATATATATATATATATATATATATATATATACACACACATACATATATTTAAAAAGAATAATAAACAAGATTAATCTACTAGTGTCTATCAAGTATCTTTATTTTTAATAAACTACTAATAGACGCATTGTCATCCAGGCCTGGCCAATACAATGAATTCAGACAAAGCTGCCAGGAAAGTTCCAGGCCCAACCCCCCCCCCCCGTTCCATTAATTTTACAGTATCCAACACAATAAATTTGAAACTATGCTGAGGATTTGCCGAAATGTGTTTAGCTAAGGCATTGAATTCATATTTGTCTCGAATGTTCCTCAGATGTTCACCAAGTCTACTCTTTAGCTTACGCTCTGTTTTGCCCACATAGAAACAGGAGCAATTAGAGCAGGGGGCACAATATGCCACTCTTTCAGGTGTACAACAGAATTTCTCTTTGAACTTATTTCTATATTATTAGTTTCTAGAATGTTCTTACAAAATTTACACATCCCACATTTATACATGTGGACCTTATACTTGTTCTTAAGTTCAAATAAATTCTTCACAGAGTATCCCTTCCTATAAACTCCAGCCAAACTAGAGGCAGAGCTCTCTCAACCCAAGACTGGCAAAGTCAGTCAGGAGGAGAAGGAAACCACTCGCACCACACAACCTGTCTCACATAGACCAATCGTATCAGCAAACAATACACATAAACACACAAAAACATATTCGGAGGCTCTAAATCAGGAGTGTCCAACCTTTTCAGTTGCAAGGGCCGCATTGAGTCAACAGAAATGGTCTGGGGCCTAACGGCAAGTGAGGACCAAAAAAAAAAAAAAAAAGGTCTCGCATTAACTGAAGAGCAAAAAAAAAAAAACCACAACGCATCATAAACTGAAGAGCAAAATACCCCAGGTTTATGCAGACTAATGTGGCTGTATTGTAGGTGAATTTGAACAATAAATAAACTAATAAATGCATAATATTTGCCCTAAAATTCAATATCTCATTCTAATTATTTAAAAAACAGTTAAATCTAACATCTTAGTTTATTTGTAAAAAAAATTAACAGGTACAAACCTTTCAATTTGTATGAGATCATACCTGTGATTTTGCTGGTTTCCATGTCTTCCATCATGTCCTTAATGGCCATATGTTGTCCAAAGCGCTCATGTATTCTTCTGTTTCTAGCTTTGCAAACTGTCCCTGAAATATGGCACTGGCAATATCAGGAATGATGAGACTTTTACTTCTCATGTATACATCCTGATAATTATCACAGGAAAATAAAAACTTTTTTTTCCACTCAGTACAATGTAATGTATGTTTATAAGGCATCTTTCACATCTTTAATTCTTGTAGCATCCATTCTTTAATATTCAACCAAAAGTGTTTTGGAAAAACTCCAGATGCATGAAGGCAAAGTTTTTAACTAATTTTCCTTAGTAAGGAAGTGTAAAGAAAGAAAATGTGTAACAGATAAAACATGCAATGGAAAATGTTAATAGGTTTAATTTTTTTCCATTGTGTGGTGTCACGCAGATGCCTTGTCCTACCACACTGCAGCATACATAAGTGTCAGAAGACGATGTACACAACACCTAGTAAAACATTACAGCCTGAAGTAGGGAATGTAGCTAACCAGCAGTAGTGAAGAATGAATCCGGGGAAAAAAAGGGTACAATCCAAAAGTATGAAGTTAAGACATATGAACAAATGCACAGTGCAATCAGGATTCTAAACTGACTATAAAAACAAAATAGAATTGCCCAGTTTTGGGGCCCTTTTCAGCACTCAAGAGGAGAGAGTAACAAGTAAGAATTTACTATTACACCAAAACAGGAAAAGCCAAAAACTCTTCCCAAACACAATCCAGTATGCCTCATCTTTAAAACATGTTACAACCCACCAACCCCCACATTTTCCTCTCACACCTCAACCACCATTCACTGTTTTAGAATAACTATAGTTAGGTAAAAAGGAATTCCAAGGACTTTGTAATATCACTAGTTTAGGTAATTTATGGTACAAAAAACAAAAGAATTTCCTGACTGACCAAACTAAGACTATACCCACGAGTAATGGCTCATTGCTCTGTTAAACTGCTGAAGAGCTCCCTTACTCCTACTATGGACTGCATCTCTTCTTCTCAGAGATGCTAATCCAATACTTCATTATAATGTATTGGTTTTACTGCTATATGTAGCAAGTTAAAATATTTTGTTCTACTAGTACTGACGGGCAAATGGTCCTTCCAGATTAATGCTGTACCTCCAAAACAAATGTACATAAAACAAATGAACTCTTCCAGGCCCATTTGGTCAGGGCAGTAAGAGTGTGAGCAAGTATGTGATCAAAGATGAACCACTCATCTAACAAGTCGGCCACTCATCCAGATCTAAACAACCAGCACAACACAGGAAGCAGGCCTAATAGCCCAGGAAAGATGCTGCACAAATTTTTACCACCTCCAGATCTCAGTTAATCCACAGTATAAAAGCAAAACAAACAATCTAAAGCAGCCAAACATGCAGCACCCACAGCACCTAATAAAAAGTCTTCCATGTTCAGACAGTAATAAGACAAAGGGAAAGCTTCTAGTCTGCAGCCAAAAACACAATACAGTCCCCACCACCAGATTATGCGACCAGCTGGGACACACTGGAGGATAGGGCAGAAAACCTTGTCAGAGCATTTATAGATGTAGCAACACATCTGGGTTATTCCACCAAGGGCATTGTCCTATTAGTAATTAACCACAACTACAGCAATGGATTTGTTATGTTGCTTCCTACACAGAGCCTTACCAATCCATGGGTTGGTGGGAGTCCAAGGAAAAGACTGTGCACTAGAAATAAGACTGCCATCCAGGGATGGGTCAGCAGTCCCTGTATCCTGAGAAGCAAGGAGAAGAGGGCAGTCAATATCTAACGACATTTCTGTTATTAATACTGATTAGAGGTGAAAACACAGAATTTACGGCAACCAGACTATACGGAAAACACCCATATTAGCGTAGGTGACAAGTCACCTCATTAGATTCTCCCATGCTGAGAGAGAGAGAGAGAATAGATCATTAGTCTTACAATAAACTGCAAAGGTTGGAATTTAAACAAACAGTCAACTAATAATAGATTTGCTAATATGACACATAATGGCAAAAGAAACAAAGTGTGTAGTAACCAGTGATAACCGGAAAGTCCTGCACACCCTTTACTCACGTATCTACTAACAGCAAAGTAGTTGAGTAAATCACTGAAATAATGCAAGTAACAATTACATAAAATGTTCTGTATAAATACCACACAGATAGATACAATAACTAATAGAAAAGGGATCTGGGGAGTAACAATCAAACTCTGCCACCTTAACAGTTTCTCCACTAAAAAATGCAATGCCCAAACTGTGGAATAATGCATAATGCTCTATCTAACCCTAGCTAGTTCTAAGGGAGCAGACACAGTATCAAAATACTTAACTTACCTTTTGCTATGTTGTAGTGTAGTCGGTGTGTACACAACGAAATAAAATAAATCCTCTCTCCACGATCTCGCTCCTTCCTTCAGCTTTTCTTTACCAGTAATATAAAAAACGCCCGAACAGTGTTTTCTCGCATGCGCATACCAGCGGAAAGACGCTGGTATGAAAAAAACGTGAAAAAAAGTTGGCGCATGCGCAGAACAGCAAAAGTACGCGGATGTGTAAACACACGGAAAAAAAGTGAAATTAAAATTAAATTTAAATTTAAGGGTCGCGGGCCGCATGGAAGAGCTCTGAGGGCCACATGCGGGCCGCGGGTTGGACACTCCTGCTCTAAATCAAAATTTGCCAAAGCAGCAGAGACCTCCAAAGCAGACATCCAAGCAACCCCTACCCCACAACAATATTCATGTATCACATACTTCACAAAGTCAGTGTGCCACACAGTCACATCCCTTAAGGCTAAATAACACACTAGTAATAGGAGACTCTGTTGTCAGGCACACTGACGTCCCGTTCACCAGACTGAACAAGGAGAAGGTCACTGTAAGCTGACTGTTGGGTGCCAGGATCCGCCACATAACACAAGCACTCTGGTCATTCCAAAGCAAGTACAAATATGACTCTGTCATTGTCCATGTTGGTGTGAATGACCTGAGACGTACCTCCCTGGACTACACGAAAAGAGACATAGAGGAGCTTTCCGATCATGTAGCCCAGGCCGGTATGACCCTGACCCTGAGTAGCATCTTGCCCTCACCAAGAATGATGCCATAGTATAAAGACAAAATGATCAATTTTAACAATTGACTAAGCTATTGGTGTCATTCAAAGGGGATCCAGTGTCTGTCAGCCTGGGATAACATGCTCGACAAGCCACGTTGCTTCACTAGGGATGTTTTGCACACACACTTAGGCTTTCGAAAACTGGCCAAGGCTCTTGTCACACCCATAGTGCCTTTTTAGGCAAGGCGCAAAAGACAAACCCACCTCCATAGACAACACAAGAAACAAAAAACTAAGGGTAATGCTACTCAACGCCAGAAGTCTAAACTTCAAGATGCATGCACTCGAGGCACTCCTTAGTATGGGGAAAATTGATATCTGTGCAGTAACAGAAACCTGGTTCAAGGCTCCAGAGAGCACCCCAGCACTACCAGGATACAACTCATACCATGCTTTTAGACCCCAGAACTCGGACCGAAATACAAAAGGCAGGGGGAGTATCCATTTTCATCCAGGATACCCACACCTCCAGGTTAGTGGCACTGCATGAGGCATCGGAGACCATCCATGTGCAACTAACAGTGGGAAAAACTGCTTTTCAGTTTGTAGCTTGCTACAAATCACCCACCTTGTCTCAGGACCCCCAATCGGCATTCCTGAGAACATTGGAGAATATGAAGGTCTCACCAAACACCATGATATTGGGTGATTTCAACTACCCAAACATTGACTGGGAAAATTACTCAAGTCCCAACTCCTTTGCCCAATGGTTCCTGGAGTTTATAAACTTAAATGGGATGGAACAACTGGTCACCACTCCCACAAGAGGGGACAACATATTGGACCTAGTCATCACCAACATGGGGGCTAAATGTTCCATACCAGAGGTAAACCCCTTGTTGGTAATAGACCATAAACTAATCACACTGGACATCCACATCCTGACCCCACCCCCAGCCAAGGAAACCACTGTGAAAAATTTCTCAAAAGCAAACTTCTCAAGACTGAGGTGGAAAGCTTCAAAGCCTATGGGCTAATGGAAAATGCTGCCCAAACCACAGAATCCTTTACAACTGCATTCTATGAGCACCTACAGGAATGCATGGATCGAGCCATCCCAAGTAAAACCAAGAATCACTCCTCCAAAAACAGGAGACCAGTCTGGTGGACCCCGGCCATAAATAAGCTATACAACAGAAGGAGGAAACTATTGCATGATAGAGCAAAATCCCAAAAAGGGAAGGCATCCCTGATCAGTATTAGCAAGAAACTGTGATCCCTCATAAAATCATCAAAGGCCAGCTTAGAAAGAAAAATCACCAAAGACTCTAAAGATAATCATAAGGCCTTCTTTAGCTACATCAAGAATCTAGGTGGCAACTCTCAGATCTGCTCTGAGCTGGTGCAAAATGGCAAAAAATACACTGAACCCACTGACATTGCCAACATCCTGGCGGACAGGTACAGTGCAAACTTTACCCCCCCTTCCCCCCCAAAAGGGCCAGTGTCTATCCCAGAAGAATGTAGTCTCCCAGACATCACAGAGACACACAGGTGAAAGCAGCCCTCTCCAAAGCAAAAGGCACAGCATCAATGGGACCGGATGGTGTCCCAGGCTGCGTCCTACATGAGCTCCAAAAAGAACTGAACCCTCACATAAAGTCACTGTTCAGCCTTAGTACAGGATATGTACCCAAAGAATGGCGTACAGCAACAGTTATCCTGCTCCACAAAGGTGGCGCCACAACGGATCCTGGGAACTATCACCCTATAAGCCTGACTAGCCTGGTCTGCAAAGCTATGGAGCTGCATCATCATGGATCTCATAATCAAAGACATTGGGAACCTCCAGATACTGGACCCTACCCAATTTGGCTTTGTTAAAGGCAGATCTTGCATCTTAAACCTAGTTGACTTCTTTGAAACAGTTACCAAGGCCATAGATGAGGGAAAGGTAGACCACACAGCCTACCTGGACCTCGCAAAGGCCTTCAACACAATACCCCACTCTGGCATTATTAATAAGCTTTACCAGCTTGAATATCAACCCCTATGTCATGAGATGGGTTGCAAACTGACTCAGGGATAGAACCCACATGGTCAGAGTTGTGGGTGCCATGTCCGACTCCAGACAGGTTACAAGTGGCGTCCCACAGGGCTCAGTCCTGAGACCCCTCTTGTTCGGTATATACTTCTCTGAGGTACAGGAAAGCATGGGAGGACTGTGGCTGACCAAGTTCACAGATGATTGCAAACTGGGAGCCATAATCGACTCTCCGGCTGATACAAGCATCCTCCAGAAGGGTCTTACAGAGACGGATACCAGGTGTCAGAACCATGGCCTCAAGCTAAATGCCAAAAAGTGCATAGTCATCCCCTTTGGGAAAAACACTGTGCCCACAAACTACCACATAGGTGGTAATCCACTAAGTATGGAAAATGTAATTGGGGATCTGGGGACCCAAATAGATAATAACCTCTCCTTTGATAATCACATTGCCAAAGTGGTTAGAAAAAACTTCTATATAGCCCACCTAATCATGAAAGGGTTCACATCTAGATCAAGAGAGGTCATTGTGCCCCTCTACTCATCGCTCATCAGGCCCATAATTGAGTACAATGCCCCATTTGGGATGTACCTTACCCGACACCCACAACAGCTAGAGAGACCCCAAAAGTACCTCACCAAGAGGATCGTGGGCCTCAAACAGATGCCCTATGCAGCTTGACTAAGGAAACTCCAGCTCTACTCAGTTGCTTACCGCCTACTCAGAGGCGATCACTGCCTGACGTACAAGGCCATGTCTAACACGGAATTAATGGACATGCTCCACCTCAAGAAATCCAAATCCCTTAGAGCTACATGCTCCAGGGATTTAAACCTCAGAACAACAATAAATAGGACATGCTGGAGGGATAGATTCATATCACAGAGGCTTCCCTCTCTCTGGAATAGAATCCCTATCCATGTTAGGCAGAGCCCCTCACTGACCCTCTTCAAAAGAAATCTTGATGAGTGGATGGGAAATCGTAAATTTACACCTGGGATCACTTCTATGGTCCTGCTGGACAGAGACTCAGGAATCTAATCTAAAAGGGAGGCGAAAGCCAACATATTCTGGCTAGGCTTATAAATGCCCTAGGACAGATATCCTAGAACCTACCTATGAACCTATAAACACAGATGGGTGCATGCCCTAAAATTTCTCTCATCTCTCTCTCATTATTAATTAAGTTCCAATTCTTAATTAAAATATTTTTTTACCATAGGTGTATCCCTGTTATAAGTTGTTAAAAAACTACTTTGGTAAGATATCATTCGACTAGGGCTATCGTTTACAATGCCACTGGAAGCAATAGCTGTATGTACAGGTACTTCAAACTCCAGACTATTCCTATTATGTTGCTCTTCTGTACTATTGAGCCTCAAAATGGGTAAAAAAAAATGGCCATTGTCTCTCTCTGTTTTTACTTCATCCATCAATTCATCAATTAAATTACTTGGTAACCATGTTTAGTAAACATTCGTTTAAGTAAATTACATTCTTCCAAAAAAAGATTCCTCTAACATAATCATCCTTGCTGCCCTGACAAATTGCCCTTTGACCACTGTCTGTTTTTGCTTAAAAGGATGCAGCTACTAAAATTGAAGAAACTATTGGAATATGTATTTTTGCGAAAAATATTCACCAAGACTCTCTTATTAACATCATCCTTCAATAATATGTCCAGATAAGGAATTGACTTTTCGTTTCTAGTATACGTGCATT
>NC_056739.1:301563239-301620739 GCF_019279795.1 Protopterus annectens
TGAGCCCTGTGGTACACCACTTGTGACAGGCTTTGAGTCTGACATGGCGCCAGCAACTCTGACCCTGTGGGTTCTGTCACTCAGCCAGTTTGCAACCCATCTTGTGATGTATGGGTTAACATTTAAGCTGATGAGTTTTTCAATGATACCCGAGTGGGGTATTGTATCAAAGGCCTTCGCCAGATCGAGGTAGGCTGTATGGACTGCCTTTCCCTCATCAATGGCTTTGGTGACTGTTTGAAAAAGTCAACCAAGTTTAGAAGGCATGATCTGCCTTTGACAAAGCCAAACTGGGATGGATCCAAAGTCTGCAAATTCCCTATGTCTTTATTTATGAGGTCCATTATGATCCTCTCCATGGCTTTGCAGATAAGGCTTGTCAAGCTAATGGGCGGTAATTTCCAGGGTCGGTGGAGGCACCGCCTTTGTGAAGTGGGACCACAGTTGCAGTGCGCCACTCCTGGAGTGCGTATCCAGAGGTAAGACTATGATTAAACAGCTGTCCTAGCTGTGGGTTTAATTCCTCGTTGAGTTCGTGGAGCACACAGCTGGGGACACCATCAGGTCCCATGGATGCTGTGTTTTTGCTTTGGAGAGAGCAGTTCTCACTTGGGCGTTGGAGATGTTTGGGGGCTGCAATCGCTTGGTATAGATATCTCTCCTTTGGGAGAAGTTTGCACTGAACCTGTCAGCCAGTATGTTGGCAATGTCTGTAGGATCAGTAATCTTCACATCATTTTGAACTAGTTCTGAGCATATCTGGGAGTTTCCTCCCAGGTTTCTAACATAGCTAAAGAAGGCCTTATGATTGTCTTTTGAGTCTTTAGCTATTTTTCTCTCAAAATTTGCTTTGGATGATTTTATGAGAGCTCTTAGTTTTTTACTTATAGTGATCAAGGGTGTCTTACCTTTTAAGGATTTTGCTCTATCTTGTAGTAGCTTCCTCCTTTTGTTGTAGAGTTTGTTTATGGCTGGGGTCCACCAGAGTGGACGCTTGCCTTTGGTACAAAGAGTCTTTGTTTTGCTTGGGATTGCCTTATCCATGCAGTCCTGCAGGTGCTGGTAGAAGGCATTTGTAAGTGATTCAGCGGCTTGAGTACTGTTTTCCGTCGGCTCGGGGGCCTTAAAGGAGACCACACTAGTCTTTAGAAGTGTGAAGTCGGCTTTCGAGAAGTTCTTTATTGTGGTCTTTTTTATTTCAGGTGGGGGTGGGATGAGGACCTCCAGCGAGATTAGTTTGTGATCTGATCTCACCAGTGAGGGGTATACTTCCGGTGTTGAACATTGTGCTCCCATGTTCGTGATGATGAGATCAAGTATGTTTTCTCCTCTTGTGGGGATGGTGACTAGTTGTTCCATGGCATTTGAGTTTATGAATTCCAGGAACTTTTGGGCTAGGGTGTTTGGGCTTGAGTAGTGTTCCCAGTCTATATTAGGGTAATTGAAGTCACCTAGTATGATGGTGTTTGGTGATACATTTATCCCCTCTAGTGTTTTCAGGAAGGCCATGTGAGGTTCCTGAGTTTGTGAGGGTGGCCTGTAACATGCTACAATTTGCAGAGCAGTCTTGCCTATGGTTAATTGCACCTGGATGGTCTCCGATGCATCGTGCGTTGCCACCAGTCTTGAGGTGTGGGTGTCTTTGATGAATATGGATACCCCCCCTCCTTTCTTGGTATTGTCCGGATTTTGGGGCCGGAACGCATGATAAGAGGTAAAACCTGATAGTGCTGGGGTGCTCTCAGGAGCCTTGAACCAGGTTTCTGTCACTGCACAGTGCTTTTCTCTTTCTCTCAACACTTCATAATGCTATGGAGGGACAGAAACGTAATTGCCTTTGAAAGTGTCAAAGCCTCATGCTTCTGGCCATAATCATCCATGTTTGTGTTACACATCACAGTCAAGACTGAACTGCTGTATATCTGGTGCTTCCATCATCCTGCATGTTATCTGATAGTGTTTCACTTACCTTATTTTTTCATTTCTTCACAGTAACTGTCAAGTCTAAACAAAAACATGTTAAGAAGGGTCATTCACAAAGTTTGAGTCAGTTGAGTGGCAGTGGGCAAATGTTCAGCAAAAGATTTTGAGCTAAGTGTGCACCCCTTCAACTCAATAAATTTTTCATTTGTACAGGGAAAAAGTTTCCAAGCAGAACTTGAGCATTTTATGCATAGTTCATTCTGAATAAATAGCAAATTTACTTAGAAATAAAGAAAAATAAATAATTGACATTTTACTATGTAATAAGCAATTACAATGAAATATGATTCCAGTATGCTTAGAAGTTACATGTATTTTTGTTGTTTTGGTGTTAACAGTATATGAGGTGTCCTGTGCTGTGTTTGAAAGATTAAAGAAGACTCTGTCATTCAATAAAATATGGGTTTGTCTTGCAGCTGACGTATAACGTGGGATTTGTTAATCTAATTGTGTTACCCAGTCAGAGTTGTACCATTCTTGCTTTACGGTTCGTGATCTTGGGAAAACACCATACAGCACTTTAAAATAATTGTGGGGGAAGCAACATGTAATGTTTTGCTCTTTGCAGTAGGCTAAGGTTTGTACTTCCACTGTGTAAGAGTGCTCTGTTTCTATACTAAAGACAGATTGTGTATTAGTCAATGGTAGAAATTTTGCCTTTACTTTCTCATGAAAAGTTACAACCCTTTATTTATATTTTTGATGTGTATTTCAGTAATATTCATCAAGCAGTACTTTGATATTGCCATCATCCAGTGGCAGATAATATAGATCTCTTTGTTGACTTGCATTCTGTCTTGCTACAGCTACTGTCCTACTTGAATAGTGTGTTGTCCTTGTACAGTTAATCAGGTCACCACAATTTTGCAAACTGAGATGCATTTTGTTGCAAAGAATTTATATTTGACTTTAGTGCAAATGTGAATGGAAAAGAATTTCTTTAAAGGTATGAGATCAGAGATATTCAGTATGTTGTCAGGAGATTACATCTAAATGGTTATAACAGGGAGCAGTCAAAATCCGTGCCTTATTTGGGCAGTAGTATTCTTTTTCTGTAATCTTATTTTGCTAAATCAATTTTTAAACGAAAACCATCTGTTCTAATTTATAGCAGGTTACATTACTGCTAATCATAAAAGGTTAATGTTTCTCACTACACTTTCACACTGTGAATTTGGGTTTCCATATACATCTACATCTCTTCCATGTCCATCACAAAATAACACTTTATCAACATTTAATATGAGTGATGAGATTAAATACAATTTTAATAAATTCACACAAAAGGAAAGCAAGCATGTGAACCAAGTAACACTCCCCCTCCCCCACTGCTAGTTGTTATACACCTTACTTGGACATAATCCAGCACACCTCATGAATGTATAACAGAACAAAGGAATCACCTTTGTTTTACCATAATTAAATATTCTACATTATTACCCTAGTCTAGGAAATTATAGAATTAATTTGCAGTCTAGAATACAAGAAAGACACTCTAGTCATAGGTGACTCTATAGTCAGGCACACTGATGTTCCACTCACCAGACTAAGCAAGGAGAAAGTTACTGTCAGCTGCCTGTCGGGTGCCAGGATCCGCCACATAATGCATGCACTCAGGTCACTCCACAACAAGTAAAAATATGACTCTGTCATTGTCCATGTTGGTGTGAATGACCTGAGATGTACCTCCCTGGACTAATGAAAAGAGACATGAAGCAGCTGTCTGATCTTGTAGCCCAGGCAGGTATGACCCTAGCCCTGAGTAGCATTCTGCCATCACCCAGAATGATACCACAGTACAAGGACAAAATGATTGACTTCAACAATTGGCTAAGCTACTGGTGTCATTCTAAGGGGATCCGGTATCTGTCTGCCTGGGATGACATGATCAACAGACCATGATGCTTTGCCAGAGATGGCCTGCACCTGTCACCCTAGGGATTCTGGATACTGGCTAAGGCTCTTGCCACCCCTATAGTGCCTTTTTTAGGCAAGGTTCAAATGACAAACTCACCACCGTAACAGGTACAAGCAAACAAAATCTGAGGGTAATGCTACTCAGTGCTAGAAGTCTAAACCTCAAAATGCACTCACTCGAGGCACTCCTTAAAATGGAGAACATCAACATCTGTGCAGTGACAGAGACCTGGATCAAGGCTCCAGAGAGGACCTCTGCATTACCATGCTATAATTCATACCACACCTTTTGGGCACCTAACCTGGACCGAAACACTAAAGGTGGAGGCGTGTCCATATTCATTAAGGATATCCACACCTCCAGGCTAGTTGCTCAGCATAATGCATCCGAGATTATCCAAGTGCAACTAACTCTGGGCAAGACTGCAATCCAAATTGTAGCTTGCTATAGATCCCCCACCATGCCCCAGGATTCCCTCTACTCATTTCTTGATACCCTGGAAAATATTAGGGAACAACCTAATAATGGGTGATTTCAACTACCCCACCATTAACTGGGAAAACTACTCATGTACCAACTCTTTTGCTCAACGTTTTCTGGAATTCATAAATTCCAACGCCTTGGATCAACTTATCCACATCCCCACCAGGGGCAGCAATTTCCTTGACCTGGTCATTACCAACATGGGCAACCAGTGTTCCACACCAGTCTCCTCGGTCAGATCTGACCACAAGCTAATCACCCTAGACATCCACATCCCGCCCCCACCACCCATTAGGGAAACCACCGTAAAAAATTTCTCCAAAGCCACACTTCTTAAGACAGAAGTGGCAAACTTCACGACACCCATGCAGACAGATAATAGAGATACGACTGTGGAATCCTACACAAATGCACTTTATAAGCATTTACACAGATGCATGGATCATGTAGTCCCAAACAGAACCAAGATGCTATCCTCCAAAAAAAGGAAGCCAATCTGGTGGTCCGCTGCCACAAACAAACTTTACAACATAAAAAAGAAACTGTTGCAAAAAAGAGGAAAATCCCATGATTGGAGGAACTTCCTGGTCAGCCTCAGTAAAAAGCTGAGATCCCTCATAAAATCCTCCAAAGCTTGTTACAAAAACAAAATTGCCACTGATTCTAAAGACAACCACAAAGCATTCTATAGATATGTCAAGAATCTCAATGGCAACACTCAGATCTGCTCTGAGTTACAGCACAATGGCATTAAATATACAGAATCAACTGATATTGTCAACATCCTGGCAGATAGGTTTAGTGCTAACTTTATCCCCCTCTCACCCCCTAAAGGGCCCATCTCTACATCAGGAGAATGCAAAGTTCCTGTAATCACGGCTGCACAGGTAAAAACAAAACACTCTCCAAAGCCAAGAAGACAGCATCCATGGGACCTGACATCATCCCAGGCTGCGTTCTGGACAAACTACAGAATGAACTGGTACCCCACCTAAGTACCATGTTCAATCATAGCCTCACCTCAGGCTTTGTGCCCCCTGAATGGTGCACAGTGATGGTTATCCCATTCCACAAAGGGGGAGCCACCATGGACCTTGGGAGCTACCGCTCCATTAGCCGGACGAGCCTGGTCTGCAAGGCTATGAAACATGTCATCATGGAACTTATAAACAATGACACTGGTAATCTAAAACTCTGGATCCCACCCAGTTCAGGTTTGTAAAAGGCAGATCATGTCTACTAAACCTGATAGACTTCTTTGAAGCAGTCACCAAAGCCATAGATGAGAGTAAGGTGGTTCACACAGCCCATCTAGATCTCACCAAGGCTTTTGACACCATCCCCCACTCCGGAATTATAGATAAACTCACTAAACTAGGTATAAATCCCTATGTCACGAGATTGGTTGCCAACTAGCTCACTGACAGAACCCACACTGTGAAAGTAGCAAACTCCAAATCCGACTTCAGACCAGTGACAAGTGGAGTACCACAGGGTTCAGTCCTGGGTCTTGTCTTGTTTGGTATCTACTTCTCAGCAGTACAGGCTAACACAGAAGGTCTTTGGCTAATGAAGTTCGCAGATGACTGCAAACTAGGAGCCAAAATCGAAACTCCTAAAAATGTGGAGATCCTACAAAAGGGCCTCACTGAGACAGATACCTCGTGTCAAAGCTATGGCCTCAAGCTCAACACCAAAAAGTGCATTGTCATCCCTTTTGGTAAAAACTCTGTACCCATGAACTACCATATATGCGGTAGTCTACTTAACACCAAAAGTCTGATAAGAGACCTTGGGACACAGGTGGAGAGTAGTCTCTCCTTTAATAATCACATTGCCACAATAGTCAGGAAATCCTTCTATGTGGCACACCTTATCACAAAAGGTTTCTCATCCAGGAAAAAAGAGGTCATTGTTCCCCTCTACTTGTCACTCATTAGCCCCATTATAGAGTACAACGCCCCTTTTGGTATGTACCTCACAAGACATCTACAGCAACTAGAAAGGCCGCAGAAATACCTCACAAAGAGGATTACCAGCCTCAAACAGATGCCCTAAGCAGACCATCTCAAAAAACTCTAGCTTTACTTCATCGCATATCGCCTACTCAGAGGCGATCTTTGCCTAACATACAAAGCTATGTCAAACCCAGAGCTGTTGGACACGCTCCACTTAAGGAAATCCCACTCCGTCCAAGTTACACGCTCTAGGGACCTAAACCTTGTCACCACAATAAACAGAACATGCTGGAGGGATCGATTTCTGCCCCAGAGACTTCCCATACTCTGGAACAAACTTGCCTCTCTATATCAAACAAAGCTCCTCATTAGTACTCTTCAAGAAAAATCTTGATGATTGGATGGGAGATAGGAAATTCACCCCGGGGATCACTTCTGTGTTTCTGCTCAACAGGGGCACAGTAAAATAATTTTCTTGGGTGGCAAAACCCAGGGTACTTTTTTGGCTAGGCTTATATAGGCCTTAGGGCCAATAGCCTAGTACCTACCTATGAAACTACATATTTATGCAGCACTAGAAGATGCTTGATCTAGTGGGTTCTGATTTCATATTTTATTCTCCCAACTTTGACAGGGTAAGCATATGTTCAATTTCTAAGCATGTTCTATTTTTTTGCATTAGTACATTTGGTAGGAAAGAGGATTCCAGTTACAAGTAATATGTTTCCTATCATCAGTTAGCTGGCAAAAACCTATTAAAACCATGGTGCAGTCCCAATATTTTTGCATATGCATTTCCACTTGAGTATATAAACTGCATTTATAAAACATGATATTGCTCTGAGCTTCTACTTTTAAATATCAGTCCCTAAGCAACAAGTAGTCACTTTGTGAATCCTATTGCAGTAGTCAGAAACAAAAGATCCACATCATCAAACCATTACGGGGGCTTCTAATTCATCCTTTCTTCTTAGCTTGATTGTTACAAGCAAGCCATCAGTTTGAAGTGCCGGACTATGCCCTTTAGACCTTTGCTTAAAAAGCTAATATAAAAATGCAGAGAGAACCTGATTGGTCCCACCAATGTACAAGGGACACCTGTGGCATCTAATCAACTAACTGACAGCCTACCTGAAACATTTCGACTTGTTAAGCTGACGGACTCCAGTACATGCATACGTTCATACCCTTACTTTCAAAAAAAAAGATAGGAGGGGAGGATGGGGGAAGGATGAAGGAAAAAAGAAGGGAATGAAGGGATGCTAGATAGTCAGAGAATGTCCCTGAAATACAGTCTCATGAGGTCATAACATTTTAGCAAAGAGGCCACAAAATGCCCGCTTACCTTCTTCATCAAGTCAGAGTTGCTGAACTTCCACCATAGTCATGAAGAGGAAACATCATCATCTGTCGGTGAGTCAGTGAACTGCAGTAGGTCCCCTCTGATAACTGTTTTTTTTTTTCAGGAAAGGATGCTCATCCAAGATAGATAAAGCTGAGAAAGTGTGTGTGTGTGTGTGTGTGTGTGTGTGTGTGTGTGTGTGTGTGTGTGTGTGTGTGTGTGTGTGTGTGTGTGTGTGTGTGTACTAGACTGAACATTTTTCTGTCTCTGCAGAGTCTTGTATAATACAATTCTTCATCATGGCGTATTAGCTCTTTGGATAAATGCTGGTAAGTTAGCTGTTAAATTCTAACCAGATCATAGTAATTTAATATACGAGTCCTGCTGCCCTCTATTTTGAGTCACCATTTTGTTTCCATCTTGATTACTCTGGGATGCTATAGCAAACACCATTTGTTTGGGGTAACAAAATGCAATCTACAGTAGAGCAGTTCACCATTTTATATCTTATCTGAACAGATGATTTGAGCCTCTGTGAACAAATATCCAACCCTGCACATGCCAGAAGTCCTGTTTTATTGTAACCTTAGCATGTATTTTGAAGTACTTAGATTGAGTTTGTGTGTTATTACACAGGGCATTGTATGTTACGGCACTGTAAGATATGGGTTAGGTAAACTATTACGATTCAAGGGGAGGTGTGATGTAGTATTGTGTGACAAGGTGCAGTGTCGTATATACGATGTTCATTGTGTTACCCTGCTGCAGTCATCACACTTGGGTTATCCTGTCGTCAGGCGGTCCCACAGTTGGCCTGAATTCCAAAGTCTTGGTCCGGCATCGGTTGCTGTCGCTTCTTCCCTGACGTCAGTGCGCCAGGGGTATATAAGAGGCATCCAACGCCATTTTCTTCAGTCTTTCTTGCTGCGCGGTGCCCAAAGTAGAAGCAGTTCGCAAGTGCTGGTCGGCCGACACCTGAGATTTTCGAATCGAGTTTCAGTCCGAAGTCTTCAAAGCTAAGTACCCTGTTGGGGAACCTTTTCTTGCCTCAGTCCGATGTCAGAAAAAGTTAACAATTGCATTTCTTGTGGGAAGCAAATACCTCATAAGGACTTTCATTCTTTTTGTATACCTTGCCTAGGCCCAGACCATGATGTCACTGGTTGTCGATTTTGTGCTAGGTTCAATAAGCAAACTATAAAGCGACGCTTTGATTTCGCACAACACTACTTCGGTAGGAAATTTAATTACACTATGCCGTCAGAGCAACCGACTACCGGCGTGCATAAAAAACACACAGATAAAGACAGGCAGCCTAGATCCAAGCCAGACTCTGAGGCCTCGGCTGGGCCGGTCGTCGGTTTTCAGTGAGGTGCCTACGCAGCCCCTGGGTACCGCTGAATTGGATCCTCAGACCGCTTCGGATTCTCCAGCAGAGAGTTCTAGGCTGACACAGCCATTTTCTTTAGGCCCTACCGACGGCATTGCAGAAGGAGAAGCCGGTGCTGTAGAAACACCTTCGGTTTCTGAAGGTGTCTTCAGACCGACTACTCTCACCATAAAATCTTATGCTAAGCTTAAGACTCCTCTAAAACCAAAAAAGACTACACTTCAGTCTCCAGTTCAAGGCCCCATGCCTAAGAAACAGATGCTTATAATGGCTGAAGATTTGATTTCTTTAATCAGGGGTTCCCAACCCCCCCCCCCCGATAAAAGGCCTAGACAAGAGGAGGATTATGCCTCCTCTGATAAAGTGTCTGTTTCCTCAGGCTCCTCTGAGGAACAGGATCACTCCTTTCCCCCTTATGAAGATTCTGATGCTGAAGACTCCATTCCCTCAGCTTCTCCCCCTGAAAGACTATTCCTTTGGGGAAACCTTACATACGATGAGGGAACATTTCCACTGGGAAGGTCAGGACTACTCCGACTCAAAGAAAAGGCTCCGAGAGTTTCTTTTACTCCCCCAGGACAGACCACTTGCTATCCCCCCAGTTTTAGACATTGTGGATGATGTTTTCTTAGAATCTAGTCTAAATCCAGATTCTCTGCCTCCTGCTCCAGCCAAACCAGATAGATACTATAGAGTGCTTGACTCACACAAATTCCTATACAAATGCCCTGTTGCTGATCCAGAGACAATCTCCCAGGGTCCCAAAGGGGCTAAGGCTTCTATGGCTAAAAATCCTGTACCCTCTGAAAGGGACTCCAGAGCACTAGATAGTTGGGGGAAGAAGGTTTACACTTCAGCTACTCTAGCTATGAGAGCACTAAATTGTCAGTTTCACATGCTTAAATACCAGTAATTCCTAATGTCTCAAATAAAACAAAAGATGGGCATGCACCCTCAACAGTTTGAATTCAAGGAAATGCAGGATCTGTTGCATGCAGCTGAACAGGTGGGCAAACATACTTTACAATGTGGTTTTGATGCCTTGGAAGCTTCCTCTAAAGCAGCTGTTATTGGGTCTGTTATACATAGGCATGCTTGGTTAAAGGAACAATCTCTGCCTGATCATGTTAAAGCAAAGTTACTAGATGCACCCTTACAGCAGGATGTCTTATTTGGGGTTAAAGCAGAGGAGGTTTTAAAGAAAATGGAGGATAAGGCAAAATCTCTGCAGACGGTCAAATATTTCTTACAGGTACAGCCCCCATGCTTCAGCAGAAATTGGCCAACAAAAAATTGGTCCTTTCCAGCTTCTGACAGACCACAGAGGGGTAAATACATGCACCCAAGGGGCAGAGGACAAGCACAAATCCCTTACAAACCTCGCCAATGGGGCACTGCAACACAGAAGGGAGGAGAAGACAGGTTCCAAACTACTAGAAGCCAAACACAATGACTTAAACCTCAAACTGCCAAGCAAAACTCTCTTGGCAGCTCCCTTGGGAGGAAAATTAGCACTTTTTGCAGACAACTGGCACATCGTCACGAAGGACAAATGGGTCCTAGACATCATCTCACAAGGATACAGATTCCATTTCCACACCTTGCCAAGGATAAAAGGAATGCCAAACCTGCCACAAAATCAATGGGCAGAGGCACAAAAACAAATTACAGCTCTCATGGACATGAGAGCCATTCAGCTGGTACCTACACAGGAGCAAGGCCAAGGATTTTACTCCAGGCTCTTTCTAGTCCCCAGAAAGGACAATGCTTGGATACCAATTCTGGACCTTTCAGTTCTAAACACCTTCTTGCAAGTACCCAAATTCAAGATGCTAACACTACAGCAGCATCTTCCCATGTTGGGCACGAAAGTTTGGCTAGTAATGTTGGACTTCAAGGAGGCATACCTGCATGTCCCTATCAGACAAAATTGCAGAAGATACATCCGTTTCATTGCAGGTTCAACCCATTACCAATTCTCTGCACTGCCCTTTGGCTTATCTACTGTGCCCAGGGTCTTCACAAAATGCCTGGCACCAGTAATTGCATACTGCAGACAAAGAGGAATTCAAATATACCCATACCTGGACAACTGCCTCATCCAAGCAGAAAGCAAGGACATTCTCTTACAACACCTGGCTTTTGTAAAACATCTTCTAAGTTGCCTAGGGTACACAGTAAATGAAAAGAAATCAAAACTAGTGCCCTCACAAAATATGACATTCCTGGGTGCCAGCTTGAATACAACGGCCCAGATGGCTTATCTGACGCCAGACAAACAACTACAATTAACTCAATATTTCAGAACAATGGCAACAAAGACCCAACTCCCTGCAAGAAATATTCTGCAGGCCTTGGGCTTCATGGCATCTTGCATACTACTAATACCATTTGCAAAACTGCATATGAGGAAATTACAATGGTACCTAAAAAGCGTATGGACTCAACACAGCCGCAGCTTGAAAACAATGATATCTTTCATTCCCTGCCTTCAACAGGAGTTTCTATGGTGGTCACAGGCATATCATCTCAACAAGGGTCAGCCTTTCACCTTACCCCCAGCCAGGCAAACTATGACAACAGATACATCGGACTAATCCTGGGGGGCACACATGGCAGGACGGTGCGTTCAAGGCATATGGACTGCAGATCAAAGGAATCTGCACATCAATCAAAAAGAAATGCTAGCTGTACAAAATGCTCTGACAGTCTTCAAGGACCTCTTACATCCAGGACAGCTTATCATAAGGACAGACACCACCACAGTAATGTGGTACATAAACAAACAAGGGGGTACACACTCCTACCCTCTATGCAGGCAAGCAATGACCTTGTGGAACACAGCACTGGCTTACCAAGTTCAATTACAAGCTCAATTCCTGCCAGGAAAAAAGAACACATTGGCAGACAACATAAGCAGAAACATCATGGATCCCCACGAGTGGAAACTGGATCCACAAGTATTTGCAATGATAATTCAAAAATGGGGGCTCCCAGACATAGACCTGTTTGCCAGCCCCTAAAACTATCAGCTAACAAAATTTTGCACAAGGACTTTTCACCATCAAGCTTGGAAAGTGGACGCACTCTCATTCAGTTGGAAAATGCTGACAGTATATGCCTTCCCTCCATTACCCCTTCTCACAAAAGTGCTGCTGAAAGTCAGGATGGAGAGACCCCGAATGATACTCATTGCCCCAGACTGGCCACGCCAGCACTGGTACCCACTATTAAAGAATATGGCCCAGGGCCCACCATGGATTTTACCACAAATTACTCATCTGCTCACACAGCAAGACAGTCAGATTCTACACAGCCAGCTCAAAACCTTAAACTTGGCTGCATGGCAAATCACCTAAGCAACCAGCCAGCTCCTCTTTCACAAGCTGTTATGGATGTTATTCTGGAGGCCAGGAGGCCCAGCACCAGGAAAGCCTACTCAGACAAATGGAAAAGGTTTTGCACCTGGAACCAAGCAAAAGGCCAAAATACCCTTCAGCCGGACATACCTCAGATTCTGCAATATTTAACTGAGATGTTACACAAAGGGCTTTCTTTTTCATCTATTAAAATCCACGCCTCGGCTCTTTCAGCTCACTACAACACGGATCCTCCCTTATTTTCACATACACTCCTAAGGTAGTTTCTCAGAGGGGCCAAAAACATTAGGCCTCCCAGGAGAGCACCGATACCTACTTGGGACCTCAATTTTGTTCTGAAAAAACTTACGCTACCTCCTTTTGAGCCAGCTTTCTCAGCTGACTTGAAGTTTATATCATGGAAGACTGCCCTGCTGCTAGCAATTACTTCGGCGAGAAGAGTCTCAGAACTTCAGGCACTAATGGCAGTAGAGCCTTTCCTCATTTTTCATCAAGACAGAGTTTCTCTACGAACTAACCCCTCCTTTATGCTTAAGGTGGTATCCAGTGTGGCTCTAAATCAAACCATCCATTTACCCACCTTCTTTCCAAATCCACAGAACAAAGGAGAAAGACTCCTGCATTCCTTGGACATTCACAGGCAGCTACGTTACTACTTGGATAAAACTAAGGTTTTCAGAAAATCTGACCAGCTTTTTGTATCCTATGCTACAGCATCACAAGGAAAGGCGATCTCAAAACAGACCATTTCCAAATGGATAGGACATTGCATACGTTTTTGCTACACCCACCATGGAAAACCAGTTCCTACTAGCATAAGGCCCCACTCTACCAGGGCAGCAGCTACATCTACAGCCTTCCTCAGGGGGGTGCCAACCAAGGATATTCTGGAAGCTGCAACTTGGAGTTCAGTACACACCTTCACCAAACACCATCACTTACCACTTTACTCTAAGATTAGAGCTGGCTTCGCCACTGAAGTTTTGCAGGGCCTTCTAGCCTCCTCTAACCCTGTTTGACTCCACCTCTCATCCTTAGCTTTGGGATTCTACCCAAGTGTGATGACTGCAGCAGGGTAACACAATGAACATAGTGCAGTTTTGTACCTACCATAAATGTAGATGTTCGAGTGTATACCCTGCTGCAGTCCAGGTTACCCAACCTCCATCCCCTCTGACCTAACTAAAACCTTTCAATACCTTAAAATCTGTTACAACCTTTGTGGTGTATTTGCTTATAGCTGGAGGGATATTTTGTTTGTGCTAAACTTTTTATTATTGGTACTATCTACTGACCACCTTTTGGGGGGGCACCTGACATCTGGGGCAAGAAAAACTGAAGAAAATTGCATCTGATGCCTCTTACATACCCCTGGTGCACTGATGTCAGGGAAGAAGCGACAGCAACCGACGCCGGATCAAGACTTTGGAATTCAGGCCGACTGTGGGACCGCCTGATGACAGGATAACCCAAGTGTGATGACTGCAGCAGGGTATACACTCGAACATCTACATTTATGGTAGGTACAAAACTGTACTTTATGGTGTGGTGTGATATACCATGGTATGTCATGATGTGCAATGTTATGTTGTGATTTGAAGGTTGAAAAAGCCTTTGATAAGTATGGGATAAAGAAAGAATCCGCAACAAAACATGAAAGGCAGCAGCAGTTAAGTTAGAAATATGTGAGTACTGTGGAAAAAAGAATTGTTAACAAAAGAAAAGTCAGCATAATTTATGTAAATTAGCACTGAAAACCCAGTGTCATTACTTTTCTTTAACAAGCAGATTAGTGGGTTAACTATTTTATTATCCCTTTTGTTTCTTTTAATAGTGTCACTACTAAAGAATCTGAAGCATGCCAATATTGTGACCCTCCACGACATTATCCATACTGATCGCTGCCTCACACTGGTCTTTGAGTATCTGGTAAGGTACCAAGCTTAGTAAAACTCAACAACTTATGCTGTGATGTCATAAAAAGAATAATGAACTCATGCAAGAGAGACAGAAAAACGTACATATTCCAGAGCTTAGATCATAGGCTCAAGAAACAGAACACCCTATTATTTCCCGAATTTCTATAATTGTTCAGCCACTTATTTGAACACATTTTTTCTGACAATATGTTTTGAGTTCTTCAGTGCTTATTATTTGAACACATTTTTTGTGAGAATATGTTTTGAGTTCTTCAGTGCTTGGCCTGATGACATCTTGACAAATACTTGTCAGGTTTCTCTGAGGATATGCTTGTCTACACACGAGTACTAGTGATGTATTTGATGCTGATGACCCAAAATCCTTTGTTTGCTTGATACAGTATTCTGTTATTTTGTTTTCCTGTTAAACTTGTCCTACTGTTTGCAGTTGCCTGTGCCATAAGAATTAATTTTCAGTTAACTCTAGGCTTGCTACAGTGCCTTAATGAATCAATAATAGTTTATGGTATAAGCAAACAAATAATGAACAAATGTGTAAACTAATGAAGGAGTGAACAAACAAGTGAGTCATTTAATTTATTAGGTACTTTGCAAGGACCCACACAGGCCACTGTAAATTGCATTATAGCAATTCAGTTAACAGAGGATAAAACAGTTTATAATTCAGAACTAGGAAACTCACAGACATAATTAGATGAAATGCATTGCAGACCATGCATAAAAATGATTACATACACATTGTTCAATAATGTAGCTCATTTAAAATTCCTTTCAAGCAATTCCTCCTTATTAAATTCACCATAACTGGATTAAAACTGAGTTTTGTGTATTTTTTTTTGTCTTGGAAGCAGGTCTCTGAGCTACATTTTTATTTGCCAAAGTCAGGACACTACAATGTAAATTGTGAGTTAATAAAATATTACAGAAGTAACTGATAGTAACAGAAAAGATGCTGACATAAGATGGTTCATTGTCAGTCTAGTCTGAGTTTTGCAGTTATCCCTGGCACAGCTAACCAGCTGTAGTTTTTCTCCATCTTCTCACTGATGTCAGTCAAGAATCTTCGAATCCTTGTGACAAATCTTGCTATATCTTACTTCAGACAATGAAATAAGAAACAGTAGTCAAACAAAAGAATGAAATGCTTAGCTTTTCTTATTAATAACTCTTCATTAAAATAGCCAATACATTTTCTAGCAGAACATTTATAAACTTATAAAATACTTCTGTATGACCATTGTGATGGTATATTTATCCCTCTGTAATTGTGTACCTTCCTGCTTGAGGAAAATTGAAATAGCTAAATACTTGGACTGTAGAGCAGCGCTGTAGAGTAACAACGGTCAAATGTGTGTTATGTGCGCATACATATAACCTGCACATGATTTTCAGGCTCTTAGTTTGCAGATTTCTATAGCTGCATCATAACTGGCCTTTAAAAACAGTGCTGCACTTCTTATTTATGATCTTAATAAAGAGTTCATAATTGGCTCAGGTTATTTGATTTTTTTTGCCTTTTGTCACACACTAATCTATTTGTTGGATTCATTGTATTTATAATGCCCTGACAGTGCATTCAGGGGCCTATACCATCCTATCCAGAATCACTATTTCCTTAGATCTGTCTCTAACCATTCCCTTCCACGCAATATACTCCAGATGTGGACTTAAAGTTCTGAACAATAGATGGATACATGTCATCCACTGTCTGGAAAATATTCCTTGCTCTGCACACCCAAGTATCCTTCTGACCATACAAAAATAAAAACCAAACAGAATCACCCCAGCTAGATGACTGAAAACTTTAATATAAGGAAAAGTAAGTGATTTCACAACCTGTCAGTTTTCAGTCATCTAGCCATGGTGATTCTGTTTGTTTTTTTTATCTTTGTACTTTTGTTTTTGTTCCATTTGACAGAAATGGTTTCAGGATCCAGTTTTATTTACTTTATCCTTCTGACCATCCCTGCCTCACTTTAACACTGAATAGTATGGTGCAGCTTTTTTACAGTTTCTTGTGTTTGTGCTGTTTATGGTCTAACTACCAAGAATGAATGTTTTCCATGAGTTGCTTTACTCCTATGTATGTGGTTTGCATCTACTTTTTATATTGAATCCATGTTGTCATCTGTTTTGCAATACAAAGCCATATATGTCTCTTTGGAGATGTTCTTCGTGTTTCACTGTTGCAGTCATTACATTTGGGTTGTCTGCTTGCAGGTAGCCCCTCAGTTGGCCTGATTAAGAAAGTCCTGGGTCCTGCGTTGGTTGCTGTCCCTTCTTCCATGACATCAGGTAATCAGGGGTATAAAACATGCAGCCGACACCATTACATCAAGTCTTTCTTGCTGTGCGGTGCTCGAAGCAGAAGCAGTTCTCAAGCACTGGTCGGCCGACTCCTGAAATTTTCATTTTCAAGTTTCAGAACCGAAGTCTTCAACTAAAGCTAAGTACCCCATTGGGGAAACTTTTTCTTGCTCCTTACTGATGTCAGTAAAAGTTAATTGCATTACTTGTGGAAAGCAAGTACCTCATAAAGATTTTCATTCGTACTGTATTCCTTGCATAGGCCCTGACCACGATGTACCTTGCTGTCGGTTTTGTGCTTTATTTAATCAATGCACTATCCGTCATCAGTATATTTTCACCTCTAAATATTTTGGTTCTCGGTTTAATTATCCTGAAATGTTGTCGGTTAGCCGTCTGACTACCGGGATTCCAAAAAAACGCATAGATAAAGACAGAGACAGGCCGCCGAGGTCCAAAACTGCCAATGCTTTTCCTAAGCAAGTCGCCAGTTCGCCGGTACTCAGTAGTAGGGTGCTTTCGCAGCCTCTGATACCTGCTACTTCTGATTCGCAGGCTTCTAATGAGACCCATTTGGAGTCCGGTATACCGCGAGATGCTTCAACTATGGAACCCGTGGATGTCTCAAGCTTGGATGGGTCTGGAGCCACTGTGCAGGCACCGGCTTTTGAGGGTGTATTCAGGCCTACGGACTTGCATATTAAACTGATGCCTCCTTCTTCAGTTAGGCCTAAATCTCGAACCATGCCTAAAAAACCAATGCCCAGGCTACATGTTCAGACCTCTATGTCTAAAAAACAAATGATAAGAATGGCTGAAGACCTAATAACTCTAATCCAGGGTAGCCAACCCCCCCCTTTCTAAGAGGCCTAGGACTGAAGTTGTTTATGAATCTTCTGACCAGGATTCTGTTTTTTCTGATTCTTCTGATGATCTAGATTTGCCCTTATCTACCTATGAGGATTCTGATGCAGAGGACTCCATTCCCTCTGCTTCCCCTCCAGAGGATTTTTCTTTTGGTGAAACCTTGCACATTCTAAGGGAGCATTTCCACTGGCTAAGCCAGTATTTTTCTGATTCAAAAAAGAGGCTTAGAGATTTCTTACTCCTACCTCAGCATAGCCCTTTAGCTATTCCACCTGTACTAGACATTGTTGATGATGCTTTTTCGGAATCTAGTTTGGCCCCTGATTCCTTGCCTCCTGCTCCCAGCAAACCTGACAGATACTACAGGGTCCCTGAGTCACACAAGCTCCTTTTTAAAAATCCTACTGTGGATCCAGGGACTGTTTCACAGGGGCCCAAGGGCATTAAGGCTTCTACTGCTAAAAATCCTACACCTTCTGATAGAGACTCTAGGGCGCTGGATAGATGGGGTAAGAAGGTTTATACTTCTGCAACCGTGGCCATTAGGGCTTTAAACTGCCAGTTTCATATGTTAAAGTATCAGCAACATGTTATTGGGTTGCTTAAACAGAAAATTATGTTGATTCCAGACTGTGTGGAAAATAAAGAATTACAGGATTTAATGCATTCTGCTGAACAAGTTGGAAAAATACTTTGCAATGTGGTTTTGATTCTTTAGAGGCCTCTTGCAGGGCTGCTGTTACTGGATCTGTGGGAGGCCTCTACTTCCAAATCTGGGAGTAATCAGACTCCCCCCTGTGGTAAACTGTCTCAATGATTTCCAAGCACTTATCAATTGACTGCCCCTTTGGGGGGAAAGATTGCTCTTCATGCAAAGAACTGGGAACTCATTACCCAGGACAAATGGGTTTTAAATATAGTGTCCCAGGGATACAGATTTCACTTCCACATGTCCAACGCCAAGCAGGTGGCCGGACCTACCCCCAAATCAGTGGGCAGAGGCCCAAAAACAAGTACTTTCTCTCTTAAGCATGGGGGCTATTCAGCTGGTACCCAGAAAAGACAGTTCATGGCATCCTATCCTGGACCTGTCTACTCTAAACACCTTTTTGGAGATTCCAAAATTCAAGATGCTGACTCTTCACTAATTACTTCCTATGCTAGGCAAAGATGCTTGGTTGGCAACATTAGATTTAATAGAAGCATACCTGCACATCCCAATCAGGGAATTTTGCAGAAGATACCTATGCTTCAAAGCAGGCTACACGCACTTTCAGTTCTCTGCACTGGCCTTTGCCTTATCTACTGCACCCAAGGTATACACAAAGTGCCTAGCTCCAGTTATTGCATTTTGCAGGCAAAGAAATATTCAAATATACCCATACCTGGACAATTGTCTAATTCAGGCAGAAAGCCAGGACAAACTTTTGAATCATCTGGCCTTTGTACAAAGGGTTCTAACTTGTCTGGGGTACACCATAAATGAAAAGAAATCACACCTGGTACCCTGTCAACAAATTATATTCCTGGGAGCAAGCTTGAATACAACTTCCCAGATGGCTTATCTCACGCCAGAGAAACAAATTCATTTGACAACCTACTTCAAGCAAGTGGCCACAAACACCCTGCTATCTGCAAGGCAGATACTGCAAGCCTTGTTGTTCATGGCCTCCTGCATTCTTTTAATTCCATATGCAAGACTGCATATGAGGAAACTACAGTGGTATCTAAAAAGCCTATGGTGTCAACATTCTCTGGATCTAGAAGCAATGATTCCTATCATACCTTGCCTATGCCTAGAGTTCCTTTGGTGGGCAGAGGCCTGCCACCAAAACAAGGGATTACCTGTCACACCACCCCCTGTCACCCAAACCCTAACAACAGATGCATCAGACTATGCATGGGGGGGCTCACCTGGCAATGAAGTGCATTCAGGGCAAATGGAACCCAAATCAAATGCACCTGCATATCAATCAAAAAGAAATGTTAGCTGTACAGAATGCTCTGACAGCCTTCAAGGACCAGATTCTTCCAAAACAACTAATGGTAAAGATGGACAACACCACTGTTACGTGGTACATAAACAAGCAGGGGGGGTACACATTCTTACCCCCTCTGCAGACTAGCCATGGCATTGTGGAACACAGCCTTGAGCTCCCAAATGCACCTACAAGCTCAATTCCTGCCAGGAAAATTAAATACACTGGCAGACAGATTAAGCAGAAACCTCATGGACCCACACGAGTAGAAACTGGAGCCAAGGATTTAACATGTTGACAAGCAAATGGGGGAGCCCAGATATAGACCTGTTTGCCTCTCCCGAGAACTACCAATTGGACAAATATTGCACAAGGACTCCCCACAAACAAGACTAGAAAGTGGATGCTGTGTCCTTCAGCTGGAAAAACCTATCAGTCTATGCCTTCCCCCCTCTGCCTCTGCTCTTCAAAGTACTACTAAAAATCAAACAGGACAAACCAACCGATGATTTTGATTGCTCCACACTGGCCATGCCAACATTGGTACCCCCTCCTGTGCAGTGTGTCATGGTTACTCACATGGCACCTGCCTCAGACTCCTTCACTGTTGTCTCAGCAGGAGAACCAGATTCTGCACCCTCAGCTTCTAACACTGAACCTTGCAACCTGGCTAATTACATAATCTCTCCTTTACCATCCCTCAGTAAACCTATGATGGATATCATTTTAGAGGCAAGGAGGCCTAGTACTAGAAAATCTTATGCTGAAAAATGGAAAAGATTCTGTGCCTGGAACCAATCTCAAGGGATGAGCACAGCAGCGCCCAGTTACCTCAGATTTTACAATACTTAACTGAAATGCTTCACAAGGGCTGGTCTTTTTCCTCCATTAAAATCCACACCTCAGCCATTTCAGCTCATTATAACACAAAATCTCCCCTCTTCTCTCATCCACTGCTCAAGCAGTTCCTCGAAGGGGCCAAAAATTTGAGACCACACAGGAGAGCTCCAACCCCAGCCTGGGACCTTAACTTTGTTTTGGAGAAACTCATGGTACCTCCTTTCAAGCCAGCTGCAACTGCAGACTTAAAATTTCTTTCTTGGAAAACAGCTTTTCTTTTAGCAATCACTTCAGCTAGAAGGGTATCTGAATTCAGGCCCTTATGACATTGGAGCCTTTCATCATCTTTCATGCGGACAGGGTGTCCCTCAGAACCAATCCATCCTTCATGCCCAAGGTGGTATCCAGTGTGGCTCTTAATCAGTCCATTCATTTGCCAATCTTCTTTCCCAATCCACAGAACAAAGGGGAATGGATACTGCATCCCTTAGATGTGCACAGACAACTTAGATTCTACTTGGACAGGACTAAACCTCATAGGAAATCTGAACAACTGCTGGTGGCATTTGCTGCAGGGGCAGAGGGGAAGGCTATTTCAAAGCAAACCATTTCTAAATGGATAGGCCATTCCATTCATTTGTGCTATAAGCATCGTGGAAAACCTATCCCCCGGGGGATCAGACCTCACTCCACCAGGGCTGCGTCTACCTCTACAGCCTTTCTCAGAGGCATCCCTACCAGGGACTTCCTAGAAGCTGTTACCTGGAGTTCTCTACATACTTTCACCAAGCATTATCATTTGCCAATTTTCTCTAAATCCAGAGCTGGCTTTGCCACTGCAGTCTTGCAGGGCCTTATAGCTGGTCCTAATGCTATCTAAATTCCTCCTCCCAACCATAGCTTTGGGAATCTACCCAAATGTAATGACTGCAATAGTGAAACACGAAGAACATAGTACAGTTGTGTATACTTACCATAAATGTAGATGTTCGAGTGTATTCATTTTTGCAGTCCTGGTTACCCTCCCTCCACCCCCCTAACTTCTTTTGGCTATACTTCTACTTTCCTTTACTATGCTTAAAAGCCTTTTTGGTGTATTTGCTTTTTTGTTGGAGGTATATCATTGTAATTTTATATTTAATTGCTTCCCATTAGGAGGGCTGCTGACATCTGGAGCAAGAAAAACTGATGTAATGGCATTGGCTGCATGCTTTATACCCCTGACTACCTGGCATCATGGAAAATGAGACAGCAACCGATGCAGGACCCAAGACTTTGTTAATCAGGCCGACTGAGGGCTACCTGCAAGCAGATAACCCAAATGTAATGACTGCAACAGTGAATGCACTCGAACATCTACATTTATGGTACGTGTACACAACTGTACTTTACTTTCTCCTTCTGTAACTATTATACCAATCTTCGTTATATTACCAGATAAGTACACCTTATTCAACAGACACACATGCAACATGTGATACTAATATGCTAAATGGAACTTGTCCCCAGCCTGAAATTTTGGACCCTTCACTGCTTATTGACTTTTTGTCTGACCTCCCTTGTTTATAATCGAGTCTATTCTTTCAATCAGTTTCTAGTCCTCCATATGTTTGTCTCAGCCCCATCCCTTTTTAAGTTTTTTTACCCTTGTAATGTGTAGTATCTAAGGCCATGTTGAAATCCATTATTGCCCCATCCATAGGATTCTCCTTGCCCACCTTAGGTAACCCATTTATACAAGAGGCTCAGACAGGAGCTGTAATTCTTCATGGTATATAAAACCATGTTGTCAACTATCAGACAGGCAATTAGCAGTCAGGAGCTCAGCACTCTGCAAAGCAAAATCTTTTTCATAACCTTCTCTAGAAAGATGGTAACACTGATAGATATGTAATTGCATGTCTCCTTCCCAGGTCTACAGCTTTTACAAGGAATGATAAATGCTAACCTTCATTTATTAGAGGGGCTATATTTTTCTGCCAGTGGTTCAAACATTCATCACTGTCATCAGTACCTTGAATGCCAGCGCATCCATAATCTGCATGTTTTCTGAAGATGTGCATCTAAATACAGGACAGGATGTGGCATCTATGTAACCACTAGATTGATGTATTTGTAATGGGAAGTAAAAGTGCTTGAATAGTATAGAAGCCACTAAGGAAAGGGGATATCTGAATTAGGAAAGTAAGGAGTACTGGATCACTAAACAGGTGTAGGGGGGACTGAACTGTTATGTGTGAAGGGCTGCTAGGGCTAAATTGGAGGAAAGGCCCTTCACTGGCCAGATTGTTTTATTTTGTATGTCTTTATGCCTTTTGCACCTAACCCTGAAATCACTGAATAAACTGTTCCCCCAAGTGAAAAACTTGTGTCCTGACACACCAGAGACCCCACCGTCACTTACCTCATAATCCAAAAGCTGTTGCTAGATTGGAGAAGAGGGTGTGACTGCATCAGGTAGGAGCTGTTAGGGGAGAAATTAGCAGTATAGAAGAGATTTTGTTCAGTTTTGGCAAGAGGCAGTTTAATTGCCAGTAGTCATTTAAACAGCTGCAGTTAACATTCATTTGTGTAAATGACTTAAACGACCATATATATGTGTGTGTGTGTGTGTGTGTGTGTGTGTGTGTGTGTGTGTGTGTGTGTGTGTGTGCGCGCGCGCGTGTGCATGTGTGTGTAAGAGAGAGGGAGTTCTAAAAGACTATCTGCTATGTTTGTGTTAACAACTGTAGCTAGTACAGCTGATTGCTACAGTTTCATGTTCCATAGGGAAGATAGGAAAGAGCTATTACGTATTGACTTTTTTCCTGTTCAAGTCCGGTTAAGGGGTGGAGGGGCTCTGTCTGGGGGATTGCCAAGGAGCCCACAGCTTTGCTTGTGGAGTTGATTCAGTTCAGGTCTAAATGCCAGGGTGCTAGCAAGTCCAGGGGCCATCACAGTTCAATGAAAGTAGACTGGGTAATGCCACGTTAATTCTCCCAGTATGAGAAGACTCCTGCTTGCATTGTTGTTTGGTGTTGACAGTAGATACATGCATCTTTCCCTGCATGTCCATCAATGTGTAAGTTATGTCATTAACCTTTCTGTTACTCACACCATCAGTCACAGTCTGTTGACAACAGTACATCACAATGTGCCATCAGATCTACTACAAATACTAGTAGCTTGTACCACACTTGTTCAAAAAAGCAAGTGCTTGAACTCCTGCTAGCCTGATCTCCTTTAACTACTACCAGTATCCAACTTTATACAACTCTATACCCTTAGCAGAATGCTAAATATAACCAAAAACTCCCACCAAATTCCTAACCTAAGTCTTCGCCTTAAAATGCCAACCACCATCCCTAAACCTATATTCCCTTTCTGCTCCCTAACCCTAAAAGTCCCCTCCTATTTCTTAAAGGTCCCTATCCACTCCCTAACCCTAAAAGTCTTCTGCTCTAATCTACACTTCCTCCCCAGCAGATTGCCTGAACTCATATTCTGGTCTGAGCATGAGTGGCAGTCTACATAAGCTAAAGATGTTCGACTCCCTAGCTTTCCAGAAAGTGGTCTTCGAGTACCTGGGACTTGCATGTAGTCGACTTTGTGCCATCACCTCATTAACAAAAGAATAAAATGAATAAATAACTGTCACAAACTCTAAATCGACTAGTATGACATGGTGTACAATTGTCATCTCAATGGTATGGCTTCTATTCTACATTAAAAAATACTTAAACCCTCATAATTAGAGCCTACAAAAGGCCCTTTCTCCTGAGAGAAACCAGGGCAACAGCTAAAAAAGATTGCTCAAAGATGGCAAAAGAAGCAGAAATTATGTTTTCAGAAACAACAAGCAGCAGTTGTGATAATTAAAAATAAGACGTACACATTTTCTCCTAATACAAACAGAAGCAGTAGAGATGCACTACAAGCCCCCCTCCCTACAAGACCCATACTCCGTAAACATCGATAGTTCCAGAGCACTGTTACCTTTTGGTTATGTATAATCATTTAAATCTACACAGTAAGGAATCTTTCAGGTCAAAAAGAAACATTTTTATTTTCGTTCGTTGTTGTTATTTGTTGCATTTTATTTATTAACAGAAGCACACGGACAGGAATGTCTCTCTACAAGAAAAACTAGGAACCACTTTCTTGTTCAAAGTCACCTTGTTTGCGAATGAAGATTGAGATCACCAAATGCAGGATTATGGGATGAAAATCCTTACCTGGTCACCTCCTCATACTTTGTGCTGTAACCCCACAGTTTCTTATAGTACGTTTTCCCTGCATGGAGTTTAAAGGACCTTCTTGCTGATACTCCATTTCAAAATACATCTGCATGGTCCAAATATTGTATAAGCAGTGTGTATTGTCTTTCGATTATTATTGTTGTCTATAAAAGTGGATTTTTCTGTCATCTGAATTACTAGATTTGTAGATAAAATTAGACCCTGGATTGTCAAAATGTAACCTTAAACTAGAAAATGTTAAAATTAAAAGTGTTAAATGGGCTCCCTGTTGAAATGGCAGCACTCAGAATGCCAAGTGCTGACAAATCAAAAAAAAATGACTGGAAGCACAGGAGAAGAATGAATTTCAGAAATCGGTCTTCTCCTTAAAACTTCTTTTTAAAAGGGTGGAAGTGCCCCTTCCAGCCCCCTCACATGGAGTGCAAGCCCCCACCACTCCCCCAAACTTATATATACCAACTCCAAGATGGCCATACCTTGGAAAAAAGTAATTTTCTAAGAAATGGCATCTTGGACTTAATATGCAAGTCTGTTTTTTTAGCCATTTAGTCTCATAGGTTCATTGGTAAGTACTAAGCTATCAGCCCTAGGGCTTATACAAGCCAAGCAAAATGAATTCCCTGGCTTTCGCCACTCAAGAAAATTATTTTTCTGTGCCCCTGTTGAGCAGAACCACAGCAGTGATTCCCGGGGTGAATTTCCTATTACCCATCCATTTGTCAAGATTTCTCTTACAGAGGGCTAATGGGGAGCTTTGCTTGACATGAATGGGCAATCTATTCCAGAGCAGGGGAAGTCTGTGGAACAGGAATCTATCCCTTCAGCGTGTTCTGTTTATTGTGGTGACAAGGTTTAGGTCCCTGGAGCATGTGGCTCAAAGAGATTAGGATTTCTTTAAGTGTAGCATGTCCATCAGGTCTGGGTTAGACATGGCTTTGTACGTTAAGCAGGGGGTCACTTCAGAGTAGGCGATTTGCGACGGAGTAAAACTTGAGTTTTTTGAGATAGTCAGCATATGGCATCTGTTTGAGGTTGATAATCCTCTTAGTAAGGTATTTCTGTGGCCTTTCCAGCTGTTGCACATGTCTTGTGAGGTACATGCTAAATGGGGCATTGTATTCTATGATGGGTCTAATAAGGGATGAGTAGAGAGGAACGATGACCTCTCTTTTTCTGGAGGAGAACCCCTTTGTGATGAGGTGTGCCACGTAGAAGGATTTCCTGACTACTGTGGTGATATGATTATCAAAGGAGAGACTACTATCCACCTGTGTCCCAAGGTCTCTTATCACACTTTCAGTGTTTAGTAGGCTACTGCCTATGTGGTAGTTCATGGGTACAGTGTTTTTTCTCAAAGGGGATGACAGTGCACTTCTTGGCATTGAGCTTTAGGCCATGACTTTGACACCAAGCATCAGTCTCAGTGAGGCCTCTTTGTAGAATGTCCACATCCTTAGGTGAATCGATTATGGCTCCTAGTTTGCAGTTGTCTGTGAATTTCATTAGCCAGAGACCAGCTGTATTAGCCTGGACTTCGGAGAAGTACATACCGAACAGGAGAGGACCCAGGACCCAGGACCAAACCCTGTGGTACTCTGCTTGTTATTGGTCTGAAGTCAGATTTTGAGTCTGCTACTTTCACTCTGTGGGTTCGTCAGTCAGCAAGTTGGCCACCCATTTTGTGACATAGGGATTTATTACTAGTCCAGTGAGTTTATTTATAATACCAGAGTGGGGGATGGTGTTGAAAGCCTTGGTGAGGTCAAGATAGGCTGTGTGCACTACCTTACCCAATGTTTACGGCTCTAGTCACTGCTTCGAAGAAGTCATCAGGTTTAGGAGGCATGATCTACCCTTTACAAACCCAAATGGAGTAGGGTCCAGAGTTTGGAGGTTACCAATGTCTTTGTTTATAAGCTCTAGGATGGTGCTCATCAGGCTAATGGGGCAGTAGTTCCCAGTGTCTGTAGTGGCACCCCTTTTGTAGAGTGGGATAACCGTCGCTGTGTGCCACTCCTTAGGCACAAAGCCTGAAGTGAGGCTGTAGTTGAACGTGGTACTTAGGTGGGGTGCCAGTTCATTCTGTAGTTCGTGTAGAATGCAGCCTGGGATGTTGTCCAGTCACATAGATGCTGTATTCTTGGCTTTGGAGAGTGCGGTCTTCACCTGTGTGGCCATGATTTCAGGGGCTTTGCAATCATCTGGTATATGGGCCCTTTGGGTGGTGAGGGGAGGTGAAGTTAGCACTGTACCTGTCTGCCAGGATGTTGGCAATATCATTTTTTTCAGTAACTGTAGTGCCATTGTGCTGTAGGTCTGAGTAGTTCTGAGTGTTGCCATTGAGATTCTTGACATAGCTGTAGAAGGCTTTGTGGTTGTCTTTAGAATCCAAGGCAATTTTATATTCATAACTAGCTTTGGAGGATTTTATGAGGGATCTCAGCTTCTTGCTGAGGCTGACCAGGGAGTTCCTGCAGTCATGGGATTTTACTCTTTTCTGCAACAGTTTTTTCCTTCTGTTGTAGAGCTTGTTTATGGCAGGGGACCACCAGACTGGCTTCCTTTTTCTGGAGGATTGCATTTTGGTTCTGTTGGGGATGGCATGGACCATGCACTCGTGTATGTGTTTATACAGTGCATTTGTATATGATTCAGCAGTTGTGCCACTATTTTCCATCTGTGTGGGTGTAATAAAGTTTGCCACTTCTGACTTAAGAAGCATGAAGTCGGCTTTGGAGAAGTTTTTTACAGTGGTTTCCTTAATGGGGAGGGGAGGGAAGGATATAGATGTCTAGGGTGATTAGCTTGAGGTCTAGGATGTTGCTACCCATGGTAGGGGGATGAACAAGCTGGTCCAGGGTGTTGGAATTGATGAATTCCAGAAAACGGGCAAATGAGTTAGTACATGAGTAGTTTTCCCAGTCGATGGAGGGGTAGTTGAAATCTCCCAAAATTAGGGTATTGGGCTGTATCATAATATTATCTAGTATATCAAGAAACATGGAGTGGGCATCTTGGGGCATGGCGGGGGATCTGTAACACGCTACAACCTGAATTTCAGTTTTGCCCACTGTTAATTGTACTTTAATAATTTTGGAGGCATTAGGTTGAGCAACTAGGCTGGAGGTGTGGATATCCTTTATGAATATGGACATGCCTCCTCCTTTAGTATTTTGGTCCGGGTTGGGTGGGCGAAAGGTGTGGTAAAAATTATAGCCTGGTAATGCACAAGTGCTCTTTGGAGCCTTAAACCAAGTCTGTGTCACTGCAAAGATGTCGATGTTTTCCATCTTAAGGAGAGCCTCGAGTGCGTGCATTTTGAGGTTTAGACTTCTAGCATTGAGTAGCATTACCCTTCGATTTCGCTTGTTTATCTCTATGTTTATCTACTATGGTGGTGCATTTGATGTTTGAGCCTTGCCTAAAAAAGGCACCATAGAGGTAACAAGAGCTTTAGCTGGTATCCAGAATCACAGCAGTGACAGGTGCAGGCCATCTCTGGCAACATATCATGGCCTGTTGATCATGTCATCCCAAGCAGACAGATACTGGATCCCCTTGGAAGGACACCAGAATCATAGCCAATTGTTGAAGTCACTCATTTTGTCCTTGTACTGTGGTATCATTCTGGGCGATGGCAGGATGCTACTCAGGGATAGTGTCATACCTGCCTGGGCCACATGGTTAGAGAGCTCCAACATGTCTTTTTTCATGTAGTCCAGGGAGGTACATCTCAGGCCATTCACTCCACCATGGACAATGACGGAGTCATACTTGCAGTTGTTGTGGAGTGAACTGAGTGCGTGTGTTATATGGTAGATCCTGGTACCCATCAGGCAGCTAACAGTGACTTTCTCCTTATTCAGCCTGGTGAGGTTGACGTCAGTGTAACTGACTATAGAGTCTCCAATGACTAGTGTGCTGTGTACATTGTTTTGCCTTATGGGCTGAGGTTGAGTGGAGCACTGATTTTGTGGGCTGTGTGTCGTTTAGTTAGTGTTGGGGGGTGGTGGTTGCTTGCGTTTCAGCTTTGGAGGTCTCTGTTTGGGCAGATTTTTATTGAGAAACTCCTCGAATGTAGGTGTGTGTTTTGTATTACTGTGTGTGGGTTTGGGAGATGCAGATTTTGATGAACTATGTGTTGAGTGCGGTGTGGTATTAACCTTCTGCTCTTGACTGTCTAGTCCAGTCTTGGATTGAGAGAGCTTGGCTTCCAGTGTAGCTATGTAAGTGCATCTGTCACAGGTTGTAGTGTTGGGTGGTAGGAGGAGAAGGTTGTCACTGTACATGAGGCAATTGCTACATTGCCCCAAGATGCACAGATTCATCAGGTGGACAGGTGAAAATACCAGGAGCTCACCCTTGGACATACCTGGTTAGTGCTTATTAATTTTAAGTATTGGGAGATGATTTCCTCTTGATTAGTGAGGAAAGTTGAGTGCTGCAGTAATTTGTAGATTATTTAGTGCTTGCAGTGAGAGTTGGACAAGTGCGGAGCACCAGGAACAGTTATGAGTGCTAAAACTAGAAGACTGGCTAGTTTAAGGGTACAAAAACAGTTTTGAGTGCTAAAACTAGAAGATTGGCTAGTTTTAAGGGAACAGAAACAGTATTGAGTGCTAAAACTAGAAGACTGGCTTGTTCAAGGGAACAGAAAGTTTTGAGTGCTAAAAGTAGAAGACTGGCTAGTTATAAGGGAAAATCTGAAGACAAGTCTTTCTGGCACCAGGAATAGTTTAATCGCAGTTAAATGCCACTGTGCAAACACAAGTTTTTAAACAGAAAGATGAAAGGAATAAAAATAGCCCAAAATGGCCAATAAAACTACATATTCTGAGCTGAAACCACTCCTCCAGGCAACAGATAGGCTGTTTCAAAGCTCACCACTCTCACTGATGAACAGAGAAGCTTCCCTCTATCTCAGAAAGGTCTGGGAAACACAAAAACATACCAACAGCCCAGAATTCAGCAAAATCTGAAAACCAGACTCTACTAGCTCTAGAAAGGTGGGAAAAGAGTACAGAGATTGGATTGTTTTTTTTTTGTTTTTTTTTTGGGGAGGGTTGTTTCTGTATCTGTATTTTAACACTCGCTCTAGTCGGTCCCAACATTTCAAATGGTTAAGGACTGTTTAAGAAAACATTGTACAAAAGAGTATTTGGGAGGCTGGTATAAAAATGCAAAAATGTGTTGAAATGTATTCCAGAGAACAAAATTAAAAACTATAAAGAATTGTTTTCACTAATGTACAAACTAGTGGACATTTTCAACTTGAAGCATGCCTTACCCTTATACTGGGTATGCATTTAAGGTACCAGCTGAAAACTTAAATTGTTTAATTTTTCCTAGTTGAACAATACATTTTTCCTGCCTGGTACTATGTAACACAAAACTTAAGACAACAAATTGCTAATATGTTTTCGTCCAGTAGCTCTGGGCCAGAGTTCCTGAGTCTGAATACTGCCTGATTGAACAATTCGCTTAGTCAGAGCACTGCTCCCTGATCTCTGTGAAAGCATGCACTTCTACTTACTGACTATTGATAAAGGTTATATTTTGAAAAATGAATTTGTACTGTCATGGGTGACAAGAGATTAATTACGGACTTCAGTTTGTGGTGAGTGGTTAATGCATCAGTCTGTGCTTTTCCCTTCTTGCATTTATTTTGACTTGACTGTATAATTCAGTTTACCTTTAGTTGTGCATATTGCACACAGGCGAACAGCAATTGGGCGAAAGGCAGTTTGCAAGATTTGCAAACGCCAAACGGAAAAAGGTTTGAATGTGCAATGAGCGAGTGCACACTGACATTCGCTCATTGCACATTCAATATTGTGGGGCAGATTGCACTATAGTGGGGATCGGGAATTGGTCCTTTTCCCCACTGTAGTGCTATCTCAGAGTTAGAATATTAAATTGGGGTGCAGCACTTCTTTTTTTGTTCATTCGACATTAATGTTCAAAAAACAGCAAATTTGCTTTTCGATTTGCTGTTTTTCGAACATTAAGGCCTGTCGCCATTTTCACTGTCGTGGTTTTGAGTCGCTCATATGAGCATTCGAACCACTGTAATTCTGCTTTATAAAGGTAAACCGTATAATTCAGTGGTTCTTCCTTTCCTGTGAGTTCAGACATCAGTATTGTTTAACAACTAACCACTAGGGATTCACTTTATACAGATAGGATTTTTTTTTTCTTTTTTGTTCTTCAATACCCAAATACATAACTCGGCTAATAAAGAGCATTTATGAAAATCAAGAAGCTGCAGTGAGAACTGAATATGGCAACACTGATTTGTTTCCAATAAAACTTGGTGTCAAGCAAAGATGCATCTTATCACCTTACCTTTTCAACCTTTACTGTGAAGCCATCTTCAGAAAAGCAAATTTGGAAGAAGAGCGCATCGGTTCTCAAGTTGGCCGCCGAAATATAAACAACCTGCGCTATCCAGATGACACAATGTTCTGCACCAGCGGCAAAGAAGATATGCTGTATCTATTGAGAAAAGTCAAAGACAAAAGTCATAACACGGGATTAGAACTGAACATAAACAAGATGAAGATTATGAACACAGAAAATTATAAGAGTTTGAGCTTTAAGATAGAACAGAAGTTGTAAAGAATTTTAATCTCCTGGGCTCTTTTGTAAACATGGAAGCACAGAATAGCATTTGGTAACTCTGCAATGAAGGTTCTTGACAAAGTATTCAAAAGCAAGAAAATAGCACTCAAAATGAAGATCAGACTTGTCCACACACTCGTTTTCTCAATGGTCAATTATGGATGCGAAAGCTGGACACTACAGATGTGGGACTCATTTGAACTTTGGTGCTGGAGAAGGTTACTATGCATACCGTGGACCATCAGAAGAACTAATAAATCAATTTTGGAAGAGATCAAACCAGCTATGTCACTTGAAGCTCAAAGCTATGACTGTCTTGTTTCGGTCATACCGTAAGAAGAGAGAGATCACTGAAGAAAGATATTATGTTTGGGAAGATTGACGGAACCAGGCGAAGAGGGTGACCTACAACCAGATGGCTGGACACAGTGATGAACTTTGCCAGGCTAGCATGGTACCGACTTTTTGGATCTTTAATTCAAGTCGCTAGGACTTGAACCCAAGTTGATGGCACCTAGCGAGAGAGAGATGTAGTATGAAACCATTATTTAGCATCTATAAACCTCAATAATTTGCCAGAAAAACACAACTTTTATGAGGGACAAACTGAAAGTATAAAGCAAAAATGTGGACATTGTGTAACTCTGGATAGTTGAGTGATATGGGAATGTGTGTCATAGAAGTGTATTTCTCTAACATAAGTGTGGCATATCTCTATATATTGAATTCACACAATTTCTTCGATTCCGAGTTCACAAAACAATAGTAATGCCTTATTGAGTAGCTCTCCTTCCATGAGTGGGGATTAGCTTACTAAGGGCAAGAGGGGGAATATTTTTTTCTTCACCTCCTCAGCTTCATATTGTCATTTACTTATGCTGCTTTACCTATTAAGTATTATGAATTTGCTACTGTAATTTAACTACATTTGCAAATTTCTTATATTACTGAACGTTGACATTTTATGCACATTTTATCTTCATGTTTTACTTAATCATATTCTGTATTAGTATAGTACATTTTATGTACTTGTTTTAATCTGAAGTTTTAGAAGTATAATCTCAAAATTGTCCATTTGGCCCTGGTCATGGCTGAAAAGGGACCTCAGACCGGCCCACCTACTTGGTTAACGAATGTTAAATAAATAAAATAACTATTAATAAAGATGCAAATTCTGGACCCATTGCTGCTCCTTCAAGAAATTAATAACAAACTAGTCTTGCATTTAATGGATCCAAGTTTAGTAAACTGTGAGCCAAGTAATGAGCCAGGTCTCTGACCCTGGCAGGTTACCTTATGAATTTTGTTAATTGTTTTATAACATTGTATGCAGTGTAGTTTTTCATGCAGCAAAAGAAGTGATTGGATAAACGATATCACATCCGTCAGTACGGTCTCCTGATGAATTTCAAATGTAGCTTTAGTTGCAGTGAAAAGGTAAATCTGTAGTTACAATAAGGCCAAAGGTAATTATCTGAGGTACAGGTCATAAAAAAATGGGACTTAGGTAATTTTTCTTTTGTGTCCCTGCTTTTGGTCCACCTCTTCCTTCTGTGAATCCGTTTGGCTACCACAATTTATTTTATTTATTTTTTTATTTAACATTTGTTGACCAGAAAGTCCGACTAGGAACAGAGTCCATTTTCAGTGGAGGCTCGGGGAGAAATGCTCCAGATGCATGTCTTTGGAATGTGGGAGGAAACACATGCAAACACAGGGAGGACATGCAGACTCCATACAGAAGGCACCCCAGCCGAGAATTGAACTAGAGAGCCTCTTGCTGTTAGGTGACAACGTTAACTGCTGCACCACTGCACTGTCCTACAGACAGACTTTGTTAAACCTCGTGTGACCATCATATTGTTAATTTTGCTCAGATCTCTGAGTCCTCACTGAATTTTTAGGAAGCCCCCAAAACTCTGAAGCCAGCCATGTTTCCATTCTGTTGATTTCTCACCATTGCTTGGAATCAGCATTCCTACATTGAGAATGAAATTAACCTGGTTATGCCTTTTTTCAGCTAGTTATATCTGTTTTGTGTTGCTGCATCAAATCCTGTATCATATTATTATAACCAGGCCTAATCACTTTCCAAAAAATAGACATAGTTTCCAAATGCAATTTTCAGCCTATCTGTGATTTTATTATTTTATTTATTTATTTATTTAAATTTGTTGACCGGGAGTGTCCGACTGGACATGGGTCCATTTTCAGCGGAGGCCCGGGGAGAAAAGCTCCACAGTAAAATAAACAGACAGTAGTTACATTGGATTACATAGCGATTAACAATTTAACATAGAAATTACTTACAACATATTTACAGATGAAGAACATAGTACATCAGTAGACAACTAGAATCTTTATCTGTGAAGTACATAACAGGCATTAACAAATGTAACAATGAGAAGTTCCTGCTGTATAATAAGTACTAGGCTTATGAGCATCTGAGCTTGCTATCATCAAGGTAGTTAGTGGAGGTGAAAGAAAGGTAGTAGTTGGATGGGGTGGATGATATTAGAGTGGGAGTTGCAAGGGCATAGCCAGCATGTTTTTAGGTGCGCTTTTAATAAAGTTTTGAAGTTGGTGCATGATGGTACGGAGGTAATTGTGGGTGGGAGTGAGTTCCATAATTTGGCTATGGCGCAAGAGAATAGTGCTTCACCAGCAGAGTTATTGGCTTTAGTAATCTGCAAATGATTTTTGTTGCTGGATCTTAGTGGTCTGGTGGTCCAATAGGGTTGGAGTAGATTCTGGAGGGATGGGACATTTAGTGGATGGTTTACTAGTTTGTGGGCGAGTGAGAGTTGATGCCACTGAAGGAGGTGAGGGAGTTCAAGCCAGCCCAGTTCAGCAAGTGAGACAGTGGTGACTACGGTAGGATGCCCCTGTGGCGAATTTGGCGATTTTGTTGTAGCAGGTCTCTAGCTTGTTTAGATCACATTGCCTTAGGTTGGTATATACTGGAGAGGCATAAAGTAGGGTGGAGATAAGGTGGGAATTTGCTATTGAAATCTTTGCTGCTTTGGTGAGAAATTGTTTATTTCTGTATAATGCTCCTAGTTTTTTGTGGACTTTTTTTATGGTCATGGATATGTGAAAATCAAATTTTAGTTTATTGTCTATTTCCACTCCTAGCAATTTGGTGTGTTCAGTTGGGTATATAGTGGTGTTGTCTTTTGCTGTGATGTTAAAGTGAGAGTTGTTTTGGGTATGTTTGGTGGGTTGGAAGATGAGTAGTTTAGTTTTGTTTGGGTTGAGTATTAATTGGGCATTGGATAACCATGTTTCAACAGAGGAAAAGGCTTCCTGTGTGACTTTTTGCAGTTTGGGTAGGGACTGGGCTGAGCAGATGATGGTTGAGTCATCTACGTATTGGATGAGTGTGCCATGTTTGGTGGCAGAGGCTAGATTATTGGTGTATACAGAGAAAAGTAGGGGTCCAAGGATGGATCCTTGGGGAACCCCTATGGAGACAGGTAGTTGGGGAGATGTGTCATTCTGTCATACAACGGATTGTTGGCGGTCAGACGGGTAACTCTGAAACCAGTTGGTGACTGATTGTGAGAAGAATAGGTTATTGAGGACAGAGATAAGTTGTTTGTGTGGGACCATGTCAAATGCTTTAGATAGGTCTAGGAAAGTAGCAGAGGAGAGATAGCCATTGTTTTTATGCTGAAGGATAGTGTTAGTAAAGGAGAGTAAGGCAGTGGTGGTGCTATGGTTTGGTCGGAAACCATGCCGAGTACTGGAAAGGAGGTTGTTAGTAAGGAGGTGGTATGAGACCTGAGAGTGTATGCATCTCTCTAGTATTTTGGAGAGTGGAGAGAGAATAGCTATGGGGCGGTAATTGGTTATTTCTCCAGAGGGTCTGCCTTTGTGGAGGGGAATTATATGTGAGACTTTCCACAATGTGGGAACGTAACTTTCTGACAGAGATCAGTTAATCAAGATGGATACTGGGTTATTAATTATTATAATAATAAATAATATAATTATTATTATTTCAGTTTTAGTATTAAAGTAATTGCAAGCAATGAAACAGAGAAGGTTGGCATAATAGTTAAGGTCTTAACCGCACAGATACAAAGTGCAGGGTTTAATTCTGACCTCTTATTGGCTAGGCTTGTGATAGTATGCAGACTGATAGCCTAGTATTTACTTATAAAACTATTATCTGTGCTATACCTGCCAACCCTTCTACAGCAAAATGCATGCAACAGTTCTGTGGCAAATGTGGAAAATATGTAATACAGAATGCACAAAATATAATTGAATCAAGAGAAGTAATGCTTATGTAATATAATTAATGCTTACCATTGCTAGTAGTTATAAATGTCTGCTTTAAAAAGCCAGGGGGTAGTTTGTACAGTCACCTCCCTATATTAATACTGTATTACAATTTACAATATGTGATACTTAAGATATACTTAAAGGATTAATCATACATACTGTATTTTCCATTTTCAACCTGTTTAGAATATTGCTATCTGTCCTTTTCAGCAGTGAAAACAGATTTCCATAGATCTTATTTACAGAATTCGTTGACCATGAAGGTTGAACTGGACAAAGCCAGTTTTCCATATATGTATATCAGGAGAGAAAAGTTCCAGTAGTGATAATATAACATTTATGCATTTACTGAAAAGTTGAAAAGAACAGGCAGTAAACAGATGTTAAACTGTTCAACATATGTAATACAACATTAATATGCAGTTATAGAAAATTCTCCATACTAGCAAATACAGTGGTTATCAAATAAACATATACTATAGAAAATTCCCCATACTACCGAATACAGTGGTTATCAGATAAACATATACTATAGAAAATTCCCCATACTAGCAAATACAGTGGTTATCAGATAAACATATGCTGCAGCTTGAAGTATAGAATAACAGATCCTACAGGTTTATCTTAGCCACAGTTTCTGATTAATTCTGAGAACGTCATCTAGAAGATTGTGGTAGTGTATTATGTTCAAAGTTTTGCACAAGCAAAAATGCCTATTAGATTGTGATATTATAGCAAAATAACAGACTACCCAGGGTTGTTTTGAGGGCTGATGTCACAGTCAGAAGGCCTCTCCACCACAGGAAGATCCATTACTTTCCTGTAATGCCCATCCTGGGGGTACTGTTGTGCTTAAATAATGGGCTTTCTTCTATATTTGTTTGTATTTATTTTATCAATAGATAATGCAGAATTTCTCCAGTATAGCTGTCTTTCAGATATTATATGCCCATCTTGTAACTTTTAGCTTTACATTTTTCTCTGTTGTATAAAATCCCCTGTTTTGTAACTGGAGATTTTCTCCCCAGGCCTCCACTGAAAAGGTGCTACACAGCCCAGTTAGACTATCCTGGTCATCAAAAGCAATCAATAAATAATTAAATGATATATACATATTTTATGTCAAATAGTTTCTCTGCCCACTGTTTCAAAGTTGCTCTAGGACACACAATTGTTGTTGGAGGAAGTATTTTGCATCCAAAATATAAATTATGTAAGTGTTTAACAGTTTAATAGTTTAATAATGTCTGAATATATATGCACATATACACACACACACACACACACACACATCAATAATATATATATATATATATATATATATATATATATATATATATATATATATATATATATATATATACACTATTCACCGAAAGCACATTTTACTGAAAACCAAATTAGTGTGCACTTTTCATTGAAAGCACAATTCACCGAAAACACATTTCACCGAAACATGTTTCACCGAAAGTGATATGTGGCCTTTTCCCCACTGTAGTGCAACCCTGGAGTTAGTATATATAGTAAGGGGGGGGGGGTGCACCACCCCCCACATATTTTATGTATATATTATTGTCAAAGAACAGTAATATATTGCAATTAAATATATCCATGTATATAATTGAAAATATTCAAAATATGTGGGGGCTACACCTCCCACCCCCCCAATGTGGGGGCAGTGCCCCCCACACCCCCCTTTACTATATACACTAACTCCAGGGTCGCACTGCAGTGGGGGAAAGGCCATATATCACTTTCGGTGAAACGTGTTTCAGTGAAATGTGTTTTTGGTGAATTATGCTTTCTGTGAAAAGTGCGCGGTGAACGGTGTTTCAGTGAAATGTGCTTTCAGTGAATAGTAGTAGATCCATATATATGTATATATATATATATATATATATATGTATATATATATATATATAAAGGATATAATCATGCATGCATTGATCACTGAGCAAACTGTTAAATGAGTGAGTACAAAAACTGCAATCTTTTTAGATCAAATCTAAAAAAATGAAAAAGAAAGACAAGCAATATTTTTTGCAAGAGGATATATCCCCCTGCAAATTATATATACCAACTTCGACATCACAGCATAGTGAGGTAAGGGCAAATTACCAAACTCTGCTGTTAGGGTTACCCCTGTCCCACTTTGTGAGGGACAGTCCCTCTTTGGGCAGTTGTGTCCTGCGAAAAAACTGGAAAAAATGGCAGATGTCCTGAGATTATTGTACGAAAATATTTCCTAAGTTTTCTTTCATAGTTTCATAAAACAGCTATTTTTTCTCTGAAACACCTAAATGTTATATGAAATAGCATAAACAACTCAAATGCTACATGAATAAGCTTTTATTTTGGCAGAAAGGTGAAGTTCTATCATTTGTACTGGTCATGGGTATGTTTTGTCCTACTAATCTGACATTTCTACAGAAAATGTCCCACTTTGAGCATTTGAAATGGTGGTAACCCTATCTGCTGTACCACAGTGTCACACACACAGCATCCAAAAGACCAAAAATAAAACTAGCAAGACCATTCGCTCTTACAGACTGCAGCCATATGTTACATATATCTATAGAAACATAAAAGAGTGTCACACATATACAGAAACTGACCTTCACCCATGCAAATGGAGAAATGTACAAACTCTTCAGATCAAATGAAAAAATTGTTTACTTTAGGTAATAATTGGCAGCTAGATACAGTGCAAAGTAAAAATATTAGCACATACACATGTACTTGTTTTAGATCTGTTTTTTTTTTTTTATTTATTTTCCCTGTTTTGTAACTACAGCTTTCTCTAAAGCTTTGCTTAGGAAGAGGAACATGTATCTCCTTCTAACTTTTTTTTTGGGGGGGCAGTTATAGGACCTCTTTGTTTAATTGTGTTTCTATCTGCTTGAGTTACCTACAAGTTGTGGAATGACAACTTGTCGTACTAAAAAAACAGCTGGCATGACCAATCAAAAATCAGCTGATCAAACATGTTGTCGTTTCCCCTTTCCACACTGTAGTACAACCTCAGCGTTACAATATATAAATAACAGGGGGTGTGGGGGCATATCCCCCCACATGGGGGTGCAGGGAGGGCTTGCCTGTGCAAAAAAAAAAATAGAAAATTTTTGTTTTTTACATTGGTTTTTGATTGATTGCTGATTGAATTGTGTTCGATTAGTTGCTGTTCGAATGGATGTTTTAGCCAGTTGTCAGACGTCCATCCACCCATCAATCTGCTTCCCCTGCTCATCTACCTTGGCTTTCTCAGAGCCTCATTTAGTAAAGAAAAACTAAAATAAAATGACTTGCAGCTTATATTTCTTTACTCCCAACCTTTTTTTAATTTACAAAGGCTTTCATAACTGCCTCTTACACAGCTAAGAAATGCAAACCTGAATACAAAATGTTCAAGGCACATATACCTTTTATTTTCTAAGTTAAAGCACACAATAAAGATAGCTTACAGACAACTTGTATTGCCTCTGTGGCCATTTTAGATTAACCAAATCTTTCTGCATGGTGAAAAATGCCATTTTAAAAGTAGATGCGTCTTGCACCTAGGAACTCAGCTCACTGGTTAACCTTTTCAGTGCAACAGCAGATTGATTAACATGCACTTTAAATTATACAAAAGGCACATAGCTCTTAACTGTATATATTTTTGCAGCATGTACAGATTTTTGCCTCATATTTTTGGTCTGTTTTTCATAAAATTGTGGTTTTCTGTCAAATTAATGGCAAATTATTAAAGCTTGAAGTTAGAAAATAATGACAGACATTTGAGTTTCAGTATCCATACCCTTCAGAAAATGTGTGCTAATGCAAATCTTGTTATTCTATCAACTTTTTAAGTTTTTTGGATGGTTCATAGGTTAGTACTAGGCTAACTGCCCTTGCGAGACATTTTAAGCCTAGCCAATTATCCCCTGTGAGATTCAAACCCTGTACCTTGTGTTTGTAAGGCAAACACCTTAAACATTAGGCCACCCTCCAAGAGGAATAGTTAAAAATTGTCCCTATTTTTGAGCCTTTGTCCTGCTTTCGTTTATGGCTTTGTCCAGATTTCTTGCTCTAAGAGATTGAGAGGTATGAAGAGACCAGACTGTTTATCGGGAAGAAAATGGTGTAAATGTTACTTTCACTTTTGCAAAAGCCAGGCATTTCAAATTCATTAATATCTGTCATCTGACAAGTAGGTATACTCTTTAAGATTCATCAAACAACACTTATCTGTCAACAAATTAGGCACATCTTTTATTCATTTACCTGCTGCCCTACTGTACTTTCTTTTCTAGAGAAGCAACTTGCATATAAACAAGCCAGGACAATAAAGAAGCAGTAAGGTTTGGGATGTTTGGTATCACAATGACACAGTGAAAAGCAGAGCTGAATGTAACAGATGTTGTGGGTCATCAGAACGAGACAAAGAATGTGTGATGATATCTAATCATGTCTAGTTTTGCTACTTAGGAAAACTGTTAACTCCAATCAATAGCCAACTACTAATTAGTCTCAAGACCCCCCACCTCAACACACATGCACACGAGTACAGGTAGACAAACCCACATACACACACACATTCACATGTGTACATGAATGTATAGACATGCACATATGTACATGCTCAATCACACACACACACACACACACACACACACAAATGCATAGACGTGCACATACACAAACATGATCACATAAATGAGCATACCCACTCGCACACATGCATACATATGGACATACATGCATACCCACATGCATAAATGTATATACCATATACATACATAAGCACACAGCAATTTTCATACCTACACATACACACGCACACACACACACACACACACACATACATGCATACATAAAAAAATACTAGCAGACTAGGTAACTACAATGTACATTAAAATATGTAGATAAATGCATTAAAAAACTGCAACAAGTAAAAGAGGGCAGTTACTTGCCAAAAAAAGATAAAAAAGGGCAAATAATTACTCAGATGAACAAGAAAACGTTAAGTGATCAAGACTATTCTTTAATCTTACGTAATAATTACATGGTGTGATGAGATAAATTACTGTCCTGAGTTGAAAGACTTAGAAATGAGATTTTTGTTTCACAGACTAGATTTTCATTTAACATGTACATTAAAGGTCCATTTTTAATTTCAGTCTTCCTATCTTTCAGGGAACGCATGGTAATACAAATCATTTTATTCTAGCAGCTAAGATTATATAAGCAATGTATAAAATGTGTCCCTTGTTTTGGGTCTTTGTTCCCCCTCCCCCAATACATATGCTTTTTCAAGATTTCTTTCATTTCACAGCAAGAGATTCCCTGGTTCGATTCTCGGCTGGGGTGCCTTCTGTGCGGAGTCTGCATGTCCTCCCTGTGGTCGCATGGGTTTTCTTCTGGTGCTCCAGTTTCCTCCCACATCCCAAAGACATGCAGTAGGTGGATTGGACACTCTAAATTGGCCCTAGGTGTGTGTGTGTGTGTGTGTGTGTGTGTGTGTGTGTGTGTGTGTGTGTGTGTGTGTGTGTGTGTGTGTGTGTGTGTGTGTGTTGTGTGTGTGTGTGTCTTCTGTGGAAGGTTGGGTGCCGGGCTAGCAACTCGACACTGTAAAAATTCCACTGCCAATCATGAGCGGACAGATGATCCGCTGTGGCGACCCCTAACTGGGAAGAGCCAAAAGAAGAAGTTAGTAACACAATGGGTAGTGTACTTGCTTTTGCTGCAGAAGGCTGTGGGTTCTACTCCTGCAGTATGTAGATGGATTGCCGATACTGTACTGCGTTGTACTTTAAAGGAGGTGGATGCTGCAGTCCTGCAAATGTCCTCCTTTGGCAGAGATACCTAGTAACTATGAACCTGTCATCAGTTTGCTATCCATTCTGTATTGCAACATATCATTTTTTAAATGTGACATAGGTAATTTATTCTTCAAGGGTAACAGGCACTTTATTTGTAGATGAAACAATGAAATATAAAGTTGTCTACTAGCAGCAACTTCATTAGTTACAGATCTCTTTAATATGAAATTATTTTTGCTTCTGCAGAGATTGTGCATGCTGATATTGATGGATTGTAATGACAGAAGTTAGAGTAGACTTTTATGATGAAAATGTTCTGAATTGGGCAGTTTTGTCATTATTGGTTAATACATTTTGTTTCATTGCTTACTGGAAAAATGTTTAAAACAATACATTTAAAACACGCTCTAACAAGTGTGCTGTATTATACAAGGAATATAATTTAATATGGACAAGAAGGTGAATCAAAGAGCATATGTATGTTTGCATGGTCCTAACTATGTGTGCAAGGGACCTATGATTTGAAAATAGTCCAAAGGTAAACTTTATTCGCCACTGGATAGATGCACTTTCTTTGAATGTGGGTTTCAATGCTGTTTCAATGAATGTGAGTTCCAAGGGCAGGGAAGTTTTAACATTACGCCTGTTTTCATTGTGAGACTGTATTGCTTTGTTTAGCAGATGTCTAGTGGTATTTGTGCTACACAATTTAAAATAAAAGTTTTAAATTCAATCCAAATAATCATTGTAGACGTAAAGCATAAAGCAATATGCTCATTACAGTGTTTATGGTAAATGGGGAGAAAGAGACAAGTAATGGAACACTGGAATAGCTGCAGCAGGGAGGGCTGTGTATGGGAATCTGCATTTGACTATGATTTTGTGAGGGGGGGAGGGGCAGCAAACTGAAAGATGACCCCAGCCGGCACAAACTCTAGCTACGCCACTGCCCCATCCAAAAAAAAAAAAAAAAAAGATATTTCACCTGTTTCAGTTAGAAAGTACTTTTAAGGAATTATCTTTAGAAACCCTCAATTTTAAACTGCCAGTCCTTTGTTGTATTAATGCAATGTCCACCTGACTGGTGCAGTCATGAGGAGCTAATGCAACAGGCTTTCTTTCTGACAATGGAGCTGCTGCCTTTGGTGTCCAGGCACAAACGCCAAGATTTTGGGGACCATGCACAGAACAATGGCATTTCCTATGAAAGGATGTAAATGAATATATGCCCATAATTCACAGTGCAACCTAGTGGACTAGTAAATGGCACTTCCCTGTTAAATTCAAGCTTTTGTCTCATCACAGAAATTAATGCAAGGAGCAATAATTCTGACTGCTAACTCACTGGCTCATCTGACAGTTTGAACAAGGCCTTCTGGCCCAGAAAACTGTTCCAGGAGATGACATTTAATATCTATTTAAATCAGAAGTTACTAAAAATAGTATGAGTTTCACCCTCCCTGGAAGCAAGAAACAGCACAGACATATTACAAGTGACAGCTTTTAGTCGATTAACAAAATGTAATTGTCAAGGCAATGTTTTGATCAATACTAATCCTGTCTTCATTGGAGTAATTACTTGTTTCTCATCAGCATTAGAGGACCGTTTCATGTTATATATGAGCTTTATAATGTATTGTTGAGCAGCAGAAGAGCTGGGCAATGTTTATTCTTCCGAGGTGTGCATTAAAATTCATTAATATACATACTTTGAGTGTGTTGCATAGATGTTACAGCAGTATGCAGTGCTGATCTTTACTCTTACAGTCATTGCTTTGCCATTTGATAATTATGATTTGACATTTACCTGTCTGACTTTGCAAGCAGCCTTAAATGCCATAAACTGGACTTGCAAACGGAGTGGGATACTTCCTTTGTACTGTCCTTGCTTATTATGTCTGGCAGGTGGAAAGCATCCCATTGTAAGAGTCCAGTTTTATATGAAAGCAAAGCATATTAAGTTTATTTGGTGTATAGCATGGGTGGTTGATTATTGTGCTAATAAAGATATTGTTTTTAGAGGAATATAACTCTAAAATTTATAAAAACTGAATTCACAGAAAGGCAGTGCATTTTAAACAGTAAAAGTGCTTGACATAGTCTTGCAATTTGCTGTCTGAATCTAGTTTTCAATTATTTTATAGCTTCTGTTTTAAATATTGTTTTCAGTGATTAGACTTCCAAAAGGGATCCCATTGGGAGTGGGTGTACATTAGGGTTCAGGTCTAACCTAGTCCTCTTCATATTGGTGATGGACTACATTAGCAGACAAGCTGGAAAGTGATAGAGCAACAATGCTATTCTATGCTTTTAATGTGACACTTGCAGCAAACTATGAACAGGAACTTCGGCAAATGAGGTGGAATGGAAAATCATAACTGAAGGGACTTTGGATGAAACATAGTGCCTATACAATAGTGGTTATGGCAGCAAATGGGGAAACAGAAGTTGAACATCGAAACAGAAGGGAAATAGAATAGATTAAGTATTTGACAGGTGTGGATGAGGATAAGGAACATCTAAATGAGGAGGCCAAAGTTAGATTCAGAGGTGCTGCATCCAGCTAGCACAAAGTGTCAAGGGAAGTACATGACAGAAGAGCGCCAAAGATACTAAACGGTAACGTAAACAAAAAAAAAAGCAGTGGGGTGACCAGTGCTTCTTTATGCAGAGAATCTGGGAGTGAAGGCAGAACAGCTGTGGAATCTTGGGGTGATGGAGATGAATTACCCAGCATAGGTAGTAGACTGCACATTGTGGTACAGATGAAGAAATTACACCATCAAATCAGATCAGGAACCAAAGTAGCTTCAACTGCAGAGACTCTACAGATTAAAGTGGCCTACCACACGTGTAGGAAAGCAGACAACTATTTGGTAATGAAAATTTGGGAGACACAGGCAGAAAACAATAGGAAATGAAAACATCCAGCCAAGAGAAGTATGAATTGTGTGAAAGAATATGTTAAACGTGGAAGGAAGCATGATATGACACAGCAGTTAAAGAACAATTAAATGGAGCTGGAATTTGAAAATATGGATTATTGCAATGATAGAAAACTATTACTGAAAAATATCAGATTCCATTACAGGACGCATCGCTCTGGGTTAGTAAATATTGCAGTGACCCACACCTCCTCTAGTCCATTGAAGTACACTAGCATACTTGGACTGATATTTATTGTAGGGTGCCACATCATTTTGCACTAGTGAAAAATATAAATGGGTTCTGTGAGCTACAATAGTACAGAATATAGCAAGATTTAGTACTGTGCCTGCTATTTATAGTAACGTACTGCAGGTTTCATTTCTTGTTGTACTATTTTCTTTACTAGGCAAATAACCATATCCATGGGACATTTCCATATATGACCAAAGATTATATCCCGCAACCTCCAGAGCACAGAATCAGGATAGCTACCCTTGAAAAAAATCGGAGACACATAATATAAATAACCATATCCATGGGACATTTCCATATATGACCAAAGATTATATCCCGCAACCTCCAGAGCACAGAATCAGGATAGCTACCCTTGAAAAAAATCGGAGACACATAATATAAATAACCATATCCATGGGACATTTCCATATATGACCAAAGATCATATCCCTCAACCTCCAGAGCACAGAATCAGGATAGCTACCCTTAAAAAAAATCGGAGACACATAATATAAATAACCATATCCATGGGACATTTCCATATATGACCAAAGATTATATCCCTCAACCTCCAGAGCACAGAATCAGGATAGTTACCCTTGAAAAAAAATCGGAGACACATAATATAAATATACATATTCATGGATGAAGTAGTCAGAGTTGCACAGACAAACAGGGCACAGTTTTACTTTTATTTCATGATAGCATTTTATACCTAAACTTATAATACTAAAAATCATTGCCCCAAATAAAACATTTCCCTTCTAATACAGAAAAGTTTTTTACCATAGCAATTCAAACTGCTCTGCAGTATTAGAAAAAATGCTCTGTAAGACATATTTGCTATCAAAAATAGTACGGTACTAATACTGGCAGTAGATGTAAAGTTAATGGCAAGGAAGCCATTTTGTTCAGTAACTACTATAGGCTGGTACTTATACCTTTACAGAAATACAGTAATCATTAAGTTGTACATTTAGAAATGGTTGCCTGGAACCACATGCATATAAGATATTGCTGGCTTTACTACTAGAAAAAGAGAGAGTGAGACAGACAGAAGGTTTTATAATCTGCCTGCTAAATAAGTATATTTAAAAAATGTCATCTGGGCAGTGAAGAGGCATTCAAAAGATCCTGCTCATCAGACAGGCAAAGTCAAAGCTAATATGTATACATCTCTGAAAACTGCTCAGTACTATAACATACTATAGAGATGAAAATGCTCAGTACACTAACATATTATAAACAGTTTCAGAATATGACGCATCTCCATCATTAACTGTGTAGAATGAATAGGCCAAACAGTGCCTATCAGCTTCATTTAGTTTAGTACAAATACAGAGCTTGGATTTCACAATTTTTCTAAACTGGCTGAACTGTGTTAAGGCTTAAATAACAGGTTTAATATCTGAATGCAGCAATATTGGCTGCATTTTTGTTTTCCTAGCTTACACATTGTAATGTGTACCTGCAAAATACATCTCCAATGCCTTTTAAACCTGTCATTATAAATGATTTCTCTACAGCTATTGTGCATATGGCAGTAGCTGCCATAAGCTGTTTTGTGCTCCTTTTAACTTTCTAGATCATAGTTTGTTACAGGCATCTTGCAATATTAAACACAGCATTCAGTGTTAATTAAATCCAATGCACTAAAGGCAAAGTTAAATAGGTTATCCACTTTGTACACTAATTGGAAACAAATATAACTGTCACTAAATGAATTACTGAAAAAGCATAAGTGTGCATTAGCATGTGTTAAAAACTAAATGTCACTAATTGCTAGGCAGCAGCTAAATGCATGAAAACATATTTGCTTTTGTTTTAGCCAGTCTAAGGTTTCAAGCAGTTGGACTTAAATAATAAGTCAGATTTGCCTTTTCTGAATCAGGGATTCAATAAACATCATTTTTCAAAAGTAACACAGATGTCTCAAGACACATAACCATGAAGAACCTTGGGTATATATTTTATCATTAAGACACATAACCATGAAGAACCTTGGGGATATATTTTATCATTAAGACACATAACCATGAAGAACCTTGGGTATATATTTTATCATTAAGACACATAACCATGAAGAACCTTGGGTATATATTTTATCATTAAGACACATAACCATGAAGAACCTTGGGTATATATTTTATCATTAAGACACATAACCATGAAGAACCTTGGGTATATATTTTATCATTAAGACACATAACCATGAAGAACCTTGGGTATATATTTTATCATTAAGACACATAACCATGAAGAACCTAGGGTATATATTTTATCATTAAGACACACAACCATGAAGAACCTTGGGTATATATTTTATCATTAAGACACATAACCATGAAGAACCTTGGGTATATATTTTATCATTAAGACACATAACCATGAAGAGCCTTGGGTATATATTTTATCATTAAGACACATAACCATGAAGAGCCTTGGGTATATATTTTATCATTAAGACACATAACCATGAAGAGCCTTGGGTATATATTTTATCATTAAGACACATAACCATGAAGAGCCTTGGGTATATATTTTATCATTAAGACACATAACCATGAAGAACCTTGGGTATATATTTTATCATTAAGACACATAACCATGAAGAGCCTTGGGTATATATTTTATCATTAAGACACATAACCATGAAGAGCCTTGGGTATATATTTTATCATTAAGACACATAACCATGAAGAACCTTGGGGATATATTTTATCATTAAGACACATAACCATGAAGAACCTTGGGGATATATTTTATCATTAAGACACATAACCATGAAGAACCTTGGGGATATATTTTATCATTAAGACACATAACCATGAAGAACCTTGGGTATATATTTTATCATTAAGACACATAACCATGAAGAACCTTGGGTATATATTTTATCATTATTTTGCTGCATGTGCAAAAGCCGAGTTGGTGTTGAAGTTAGTATAAGCTCCACATATTAGCTAATTCCACCTAAAACGCAAATTTTCTAGAGTTTCTGTCATTTAAAAAGCTTGTTTCAGCTACATATTGTACTTATTTTACTGCCTGCGCTTTGACAAAGTCATTTTTGTGTTTAAATTACTTGTTTAAATGTTGCAAGCTACAAACTCAAGTGTAATATCCATTTCTGTGCATTTAGAGTGTTTTTTGATTGTCTCTGCTTTATTTTCTGAAATATATATATATATAAATATATATATATATATATATATATATATTGTGTTACAAGTTTCTGTGTTTGCCCATACCTTACTTGGATAGAAGGAGGTTTCTCTGTTCACTGTGAGAGAGGGAACTTTGAGCAGCCTATCTGTCCCTGGAGGAATGGTTTATTTATTTATTTATTTATTCCAGTTTGATAACCAGAGAGGTCCACTGGGCTTGGGGAGCCCGTTTTCAATGGAGGCCCTGGGAGAAAAGCTCCACAATACAAAGTTTAATTACAAAGAAAGTTAGGATTACAAACAACAGGTAGCATTCAAAAGAGAAAAAGAGAAAAAAATATTTAAAGTTTAGTTCCACTGGGCTTAGGGAGCCTACTTTCAGTGGAGGCTCGGGGAAGAAAAGCTCCACAATGCAAAGTTTAATTACATGATTGTTTTCAGTGGAGGCTCTGGGAGAAAAGCTCCACAATACAATGATTAATTACAAACAGGGCCGGCCTTAGCTGATATGGTGCCCTAGGTGAAGTAGTGCTCCGGTGCCCCTTAAGCCCCACCCACGTCATGCTCATGAAACACCCCTACGAGCCATGCCCACAGGTAGGTCACTCCCCAAAAAAGCCACTCCAGTCATCCATTCCCCAAGAAAGCCAGTCCAGTTATTTCCTTTAATTATTTAAATGCATTGAAGAAAAGATACCTTGTAATGTAGTTCAAACTGCAAGTGAAGATGGAAATTTCCTTCAATAAACCTGCTTTATCTGTTGCTCCTTCACACATACTTTACTATAAAAGTCATGTCTTCTATATGTGCCTTAGTTCAAAGGGTTGCTTAGGTTAATCTAAACAGTTTAATTTACTCTGGGTAGGCGAGCAAACCTTACAGCTCCGGAAAGTAGAATAGAAACCTCTCTCCTCCCTGTGTACAGAAGCTTAAGCTAGAATAGCACAAACACAGCCATTTGATAAACAATACAATCTTCCAATGAAAACAGGCTTAGCATGAAGAGTAAAATTCTCTGCCATTGAAATTGCATGAAAACCCATATTTATAGAAAATGCAACTGGTCAGTGGAGGATTAAGTTTACATTTGAGCTGTTTTCAAAACAGACTCCTTGCACACATTTTTATATATCGTTATATGTTACATTATACACATACTCTTTGGTTAAAATAAGTCAATAAATAGGGAACATCACAATTTGCAACTTAAAAAAAGTAATCAGTTTAGTAATACTTGCCATAAATAACTGTCCAGTCATTTTTTTTTATAAAGTGTGACCGGTCAGAAATAACCAAATTCACACCACTGGCAGAAGCAAGTCTCACTTGCAGACCCATAAACAAACATCATCATTCAACTTTTATTTAAGTGGATCCTGTGACCCCTAACATCAGATGCTTGCTTGCTGCAGTATTGTACAGACTGTGCTGAAAAGGTGACCTCCATGCTGGTCACTAGTCTGAGGAGCAACTTGAGCTAAAATTATAGTAAGCCTACTGACTGTGGTAAGTACCTAATGCACATACAACACAAGTAATTGAAAATAATCACTGGATACGTTTTAGATGAAGCTGGAAACAGTCACTCTTGAAACTATCTCACTACTGTAAAACTGTCAAAGCAGTCAGATAGAAGAGGTTGCCATGAAAAAAGACGTAGATGGACAGGCTGCCTTTCATATCATTCTCAGCTTTTCAGTGGGGCAGGAGCAAAATCAGAGACTCAAGACTGACTATAACAATTGGGATGCCACAGCTGCACACCAGTTTGTGGTTTAAATCTGGATGTTCCAGCCAAACTGGGACACTTGAGAGCTTTGCAAAGGAGTATAGATGGTAATAAAGCAAGTGAGGTAATCCAACATAAAAATGTCTGGGACAGGAGAGGTGCAGCTTATAAAACGTGGTTGAAATTTGGCTGCAGATGGATGAATTGAAGTAATAGTGGAAAATGAAAATGTATGAGTCCGCTAGTATAAAAGGAGGAGGAAGCATGTGACTAATGAGATGAGTCATTTTTTCTTGAAGGTGGTCAAATCTCTCGTGAAAATATCGTTGCTCCACAGTTCTAACATTGCCTCTGGCCTCGGGTATTACTTGCTAACCATAAATTTTGTGCAACATAATACTGTGAATGCACTGCAGAATTACTATAGAAATTTTTGAAAATCGTACTTTCACATATCCATCCATCCATAAACCCCTTTTTCCCAGTTTTGCACATGGGGTCAGGGTGTCATACCAACAGTGAATTGTATTGTCCAGATATCTACAGTTATATTGCTGTAGGTACAAACCAGCATGTGATACTTACAATTGCTTGTTTAAACTTAAACTTGTTTAACATGGTAAGAGGCAATAGGTGGGAAGGTTTGTTTTTTTTTTTTCAAGAATTATCTGGAAGCTTGCATATCATTATGTGGTTTGTTCTCTCTAACAATATACAAATGATGAATGTAAGAATTCAACCAAAGTGTATACAATTCTATGCACTACCAGCATTTTTAAAAGCTGTCTGCCTTAATCTGACACAATATATGATTAATCATACTGCTTTTTATTGTCATGACACTAATGTTACAACCTGAATATCTTGTAGCATTTGAACTTTTAGTTGTGCTGTACATAAGTAATTGCATAACTAGGTGCATGCAAGTGTCATGCCTTTTTTTTTAATTTCTCCAAATCATTTGGATTTCTAATACCCGTGACTGGAATGAACCCGATTCTTAAGTCAAAGTACGATTAAAGTTCATGAAATTAGTATTGTTTCAGTCTTTGATGTCAGTCAGAAGTGCTCTTCGCAGCACCCGCAATGTGCCCAGTAATGACGACTCCTGCAATTTGTATGGGGTTACACATATTGGTAACACATCTAAATGCAACTGTAGATTATTTTTTATAAGACCCATTGCTCCTACTTCTATTGGAACTGTCTGGCTATCTTTCTTCCACATTGCTCTTGTTTCTGCCTGCAGATCCTGATATTTTATGACTTTGTGTCTCTCTGTATGCAAGAGACTGTAGTCACTGGGTCTAGTGATTTCAATGCTTCTTTTGTCTTCTTTTCCTGGATTACTATATCCAGTTTTCTAGCATCTATCTTTTGAACTGTTGGTAATGGGTGATCCCATGTAATATAAACTTAAGCATTTTACATAATGCTTTGTGACTCACGTTTCCAGTGTTTTTCAGCCACTTCATTACCATAATGTTTGCAAAATCCCCAGTGCAACAGTCTTGCCACATTATCTTGCCACATTATTATGCCTTTCAGTATACAGTCCTTCTGTCATTAGTATATCACAACCAGCTACAAGATGTGCGACTGTTTCCAATTCTGTTTTACAAAGCCTGTTTTTGTCTGTTTCTCAGACATTGTTCAATGGACTTTGTAAACCAGCGTGTACGTAGCCCACTATCTTGGGCTGCCAGTATTAACCTTTCAACTCTTGGTTTAATTTGCCTCTTCTTAACCTTTCCTGTGTTTGTTTCTGATCAACATGAGGTTCTTCCAGAAGTTTTCTATACTTGCAACTATCTTTATGCTTTTTCCACATTTTTGCTTTCTCATCTGGTCCTTCACCTTATATTCTTTTTTTTGTCTTTTTGGCACATTCAGTTGCTGCCACATTTTTATTTACTTCTGATTTGAATTCCATTCCTGCTTGATGCTGATATGCTTCTGCTAAATTAAGCAGAGAAGTTATCTTTGATTTATTCTCCTCATGTTTCAAAACTTTCACTACATTTGGGTCTTGAGGTCAGAAGATGTGTGTGGAGTCCCACAATTGCAGATCTATACATGTAATCAATTTCAGGGAGGCCCATCCCTCCTTCGAACGGGGAATATATAATCTTGGTATGCACTGATTTTTATAAATCATTTGGTGAGCATGAAGCATCCTTCTTGTTTTCCTCTCTAATCTATCCAACATGTTTTGGGGCCAGTCAATCACTCCAAAAGTGTAAATTAGGACAGGAAGAGAAACTTGGTTTAAACTTGGATTTTGTTGGTAGATGTCAATACTGTTTTTAGAATTAAAGTCTTCTAAAGTATTCATTACTAAGTTTTATTCACATTTGTTCATGTTTAATTGTTGATCCTTCATCAACTTCCATATATTTATACACTCCTTCTTGCTCAAGTTCTTTTATATCACATTCTTGTCTCAAACTGATGCTTTCCCGGTGCTGCAGTTTTCCTGATTTAAAGGTTGCCTTTGCATACTTATCAAGACCAAATGACATTCTTATATCATCTGAAAAAGTTTTGCAACCTGCAGCTGTGCTTTCAGTACCTCATCTGATGAGCGATATAGTTTTAAATCATTGACAAAGAGAAGATGAGAAGTCTATACACTTTGTTGTTTTCTAGGAGCCAAATTGTAGCCATGGCCTAAGCTGTTAAGTAAACAGCTTAATGGGTTACTGGCAAGGCAGAATAGCAATGGTGACAGTCACCCTAGAATATCCCCCTTTGAATTTTTATCCCTGGGATAATAATCTATTGTTTTTCATGGCCTAATTGCAAAGTGGTCTGCCACTGTTTCATGGACACTGTAATGTAGTTGATCAGTGTAGAGTGTATCTTATACATTTTTAAGCACTCTTTTATCCATGAATGTAAAATACTATCAAATGCTTTTTTTAAGTCAGTCCATGCTATACTTAAATTCTTCCCCTTTTTACAGTTCTCCAGTATGACTTTAACAACAAATGATCCTTTGTTCCATATGACTTTCTTTTATTGCCCTTTTGTTGTACTGACATAATTGAGTTTTCTTCTAAATGACTATAAACTTTGTCACCATCAATTCCTGTGTTTAGTTTATACATCATCAGAAGGCAAGTTATTGGTCTGTAATTTTTAGGGTAGCTTGCAGGTTCACTCTTATGTAGGAGCATTGTTTTGCCTGCTGTTAGCCAGGTTAGTGTCTATTTGGGCTGCGCATATAAATAGTTCTTACTCATGGCTAAATCTTCGTGCAAAGATCCTAATACTTTTAACCAAAAGTTAGGTACTGCATCTGGGCCTCAGGATTTCCAATTAGAGGCTTTTCTTAACTTTGTTTCAATCTCTCTAGCTGCTACTTCATCCCATTTCATATCCTGTACCTTTACACTTCTTACTCTGTCTTTTACTTCTTCTATCCATTTAGCATCTTTATGTTCCACAGGGTCTTCATAGATACTTCTCCAAAATGTATCTGTTTCCTCTTTTTTTGGTGGTCTTTCAGTTACTTTCACCTTGTCTCCTAATTCTCTAAAAACTTTTTTTGTATAATCAATAAATTGCTTATTTTATACTTTTCCTTTATATTTATCTGTGTATATTCTAAGCTTTTCCACCTATGCTGACATTTTTAGTTTATTTGCGATAGTACATGATAGATCCTGGTCTGGTCTAATGCTGTGCATTGCTTTTATCACGTCTATCTTAGTATTTTTGTTGATCTATTCCCTCTTCTATAGTCTTCTAACAGTGATATTTCTTGTCTTAATTGCTTTATAGTTTTGTCTATGTGATACATCCATGATGGTATTTAATTTCTCTCTTTCCTTTCCCTCACTACCCTGTGTTCTTGTGGTAGAACTTTATCAGTTATTAATTTAGCAGCACAGTAATTTGTCCAATTTACTTGTTATATCACATGGATCTCTATGGATAGTCCTAATTACTGCATTCATTTGTTTTATCAGACTACCAGCTTTTTGGGGTTTTATTGACCTTCTGCAGTCTATTTCTCTCATTGACCTTAATACATCTATCTTTATCTATTAAATCAAGCAACTTTTCTCTTAGCTCATTTTCTTCCAAAATGAGGGCACATCCTTGTTTTCCATTTCCTGCAGGCATTCTGTAGAAGGTTCTATAGCATCTTCCCATGGCACATTCTCTTCAATTTCATCCTGTGCCATCCGTTCCTCTGTCATATGGGAACTCACTGGCCTATCACTCCTCAACATTGACTGCATCAGAGTTTCCTGTTCCTTTCCTTGCTGTCTAGCTTCAAGTGAACATTTATACTGGTTTCCTGTGGAAGGCTCCAAAATATCTTGATATGGCACCTGACCAATTGCTTCCTGTTCCACTGGTTTCCCCTTAAATTGGATATCCATTGATCTGTCCTGTTGTGGTGCTTTCTGCATTCAGTTTTCTACACTGAATCCTTCACTTTGCAGGTACCCCATAACCTCACTTTCCATTTTTTTAACTTCTGCATTACTAATCTCCATTTCTACTTTTCCTCTTTGTCTTCTTATTTTTTGTATTGTAAAGTTTTCCATGTGCAGATTCCTTTGCCTGTATTTCTCTTCAAATTTCTTTGGTGCTGCTCTTTTTGTATTGGTTAGTTTTGCTTTCTCTTTTTCATAAGTATTACACCATATCAAATCTCTTTTTCTTTCCCATGTCCATATTTCTTCTTCAGATGTCTCCTGATCTACCTGTTTCTCCTTACTTTGGGGTCTCACTCCATAATGCTGTGATGTAACCTGTGTTAGACCTTCTACACCAAATCTTCACTTCGCAGGCACTCCATAACTTCAACTTCTATTTTTTTTAACTTCTACTTTACTAATCTTCTTTTCTACATTCCATCTTTGTGATATATTTTTTTTATTGTGAAAGCTTCCATACCCGGATGCCTTTGTCTGTATTTCTTTTCAAATATCTTTGGGGCTGCCTTCTTTATATTGATTAATTTGGCTTTCTTCATTGAATAAATATTGTAATCATGCTGTGTGGGGAAGTAGCTGATAAGTAAGTAAAATCAGACCGTGAATGTATAGCTACATCTTGCCAGTCACCAGTGTAAATATCTGCACATAATACTAAGTAGCTTATGGTTGTTTAGGTAAGAATTAAGGGAGTGGAGGCCAGAATGAAGCTGGTTTGAATAGCTGAATGTGAGGGACTGCCACCTATATAAAGAGTAATATGAAAGTCAGCTTGTTAATAAAGATTGAAAACAAAAGAGGGGCGAGTACAGACCCCTGTGGCACTCCTCTGGTAAGGGGTGCTGGTGGCCATAGAGATGGACCTAATTTGACTCTGAAATACCTATTTGTTAAGAAATTTTGGGACTAGGTGATAGTAAATCTAAAACATCAAACACCATGGTATAAACATTTTTCACAAATCATTTGCAACCTAAACATCAGGAAAATAAGGAGAAATTAAATGCATTGTAAAAATATAATGAATTAAAAGTGTAGCAGTACTTTTTAATATTGCATTCCTCTTATCACATGGTGTAAGCTTCAGAAACAAAACAGCACCTGAATTTTATCTCCTCATCTTTCCAGTTTAGCAACTGTAGCTTATCTGTGCTTTTCAAAATCAGACATTGTAGAAAAAAGCAAAAAAAAAAATATAGTGCCGAATTATGTTAAAATGGGAATAACTCCGGAGTTTTGTCTCTCCCATTCTAGTGTATTCCATTGTATTGTGTCATATCTTTTAACAGAGTATTTTCTCTCCCTCCCTCTCTCTCAGGACAGTGATCTGAAGCAATATCTGGACAACTGTGGGAACTTAATGAGTATGCACAATGTAAAGGTAAGTCAATATTACATGCTATCCATTGAATTCTTACAATCTCAGCCTCATGTTTTGCAAGTTTCACCTCTCCTTTCTTGGTTTTGCGTTGGATTTACCTCACTGTTTTTTAAATAACGTGCTGCACTTTCATAGATTCTGTCAAAACATCTGCTTATGACCTTCCACCCTTGTCATATCAACTGTGTCCTAACCACTCTGCCAAGCCAAAGATGTTAAATTTAAATAGATATTGATTCCCTGTTGCTTGAACTTCATTGTCATATAATTTGATTTTAGGGGCCTAGTTAATATAGTAAATAAAATCGAAAGATCCTTTTGCCACAGCCTACATACTTAAAAAATGATGCACATGTTAATTTCACTCCAGTCTGTAACAGGCTTACTTAATGTGGCAAATCTTGGTTTCTAACGTACCTATTCATAATAACACATTAACCCTTTGTTATCAGGATACTGTGTCTTGTTTGTCTAGAGCCATCTGTGAGTAGTCAGTATTAATTTATCTGGGGTCAGTTCAGGTCAATGAAAAAATAACTAACAATGGAAAAGAAAATGTTTGACAAAAAAAAAAAAAAAAACATTTTTTGCATGGTAAAAGCCCCTCTGCACCCTGGGACCCAGCATAAGAGGCTATGTCCACCAGACTCTAGATGTACTGACTCTGAGGATGCTTAACACTAACCATGAAGTATTCGGCTTATCATACTAAAAAATACAGAGATATGAGATTTAGCATTTTCAGTTCAAAAAGAAAGTGCTTCCCAGTAGTACAGACGATAAAACTCTAGGAAAATCTGCTTGATATTGTCTCAGATTCTATACTGTTTTATCATATCCAGTCAGATCCAACCCTATTTTCTTGCTATAGTTCCTTGAATCACACTGTATCATCATGTGCCCTTGTCACCACCTTGCAACCCAGATCCTTCCTCCAGTAAAAGTTCTTTTTCTGAAGCTCATCATCTTAAATCCACATTCGCCAGAGTATCTTGTGAGATGAAGTTGTATCCCAGTCCCTAATGTCATTGTTTCTCATAAGTATAATAACTTAAAATAAAACATCAAAGCACCGGATTCACTTCAGAATCTCGAAATTCCGAAATATGGAATTTCATATGACCAAGATCATATGATCGAGGTTTCGGAATATCGAAATTCCAAAACAAATCCAAAAAAAAAAAAAAAAATTTAAATATTTCTCCGGGGGGGGGGGGCTACTTAAATATTCCAACTCTGAGATCGCACTACAGCTAGGAAAAGGGCAATCTCCCATTCCGCACTGTATGCAGATCTCCGTTCACAATGTCGGGATTCCGAAAGGTTGATCATATGGTCTCGGTCATATGAAATTCAGTCTTTCAGTCTTTCAGGATTTTGGCATTGTGAAGTATTCCCCCAAGCACCTTATCTGAAGCCCAAGTTAATGCCAGGCTGAAATTAAAGGTGCTATGAAGCCAGTGTTAGTGTCAGTCTAAAGGAAATAGTTAAAATGCAATATTTCATAGGTTCATAGGTTCATAGGTTCATACTAGGCTATCTGCCCTAGGGCATTTATAAGCCTAGCCAGAGTGTGTGTGGCTTTCACCACCCCTTAGGATGAGAATACTATACCCATTAGTTTGCTGTGCCTCTGTCCAGCAGTGATACAGAGATGATTCCCGGGGTAAACCTACGATCTCCCATCCACTCGTCAAGATTTCTCTTGAACAGAGTCAGTGAGGGGCTCTGCCTCACATGGACTGGGATTCTGTTCCATAGTGTAGGGAGTCACTGGGTGATGAATCTGTCCCTCCAGCATGTCCTATTTATATCCGTGTTGAGGTTTAAGTCTCTTGCTCTCGTGGCATTACATATTTCTTGTTCATCTGCAATCGGAGAATTATTCTCATGATTAGAGAAATGTTTATGTATATGTATATATTTGTTTTTCTGAATATCAAAGAACAAAGAATGTGTTTGAAATGTGTTGGGTCCTAAACATGCTGTCTCCTATTTTTTTACTGCACAAACAGAGACAAAAGACCAGGAACTATATTGCTTTTGAGATGTATTTGCTGAAATATGTAATGACTTGCATATCATTAATACACCATTGTGAATTCAGGATTCAAAGGAAGGTGTAGGCATGGTTGTGTGTTGTTTGTAAACTTATGGTTGCTATGACAAACAAAAATAACTAAACTAGCTGTTTGTTTTCCTCCATTAACAATGTGATGATGTCAAGGACGTTAGTGGCTGGGGAAAAGAAGTTTTATATAACTGTGTG